>NC_080165.1:30660407-30821766 GCF_950295315.1 Erinaceus europaeus
AGAAATCATCTCGTATCTCTCTAGGTTCATTAGAGGCTGGAAAAGTAAGCCAAGTATGAGGCAAATTGACAAGAAAAAGGAGGAATGTGTTAAGATTGTGTATACCTCCTATATTCATGAGACACAGAAACTTTCCATGTGGTCTTGGATGCTATCTTTAAATAATTTAGCTATTATGGTAGATATTGGAAAGGAATTGCATGGTCAGTTGAGGTTACCCCCTGCCAAAATAATATATAGCTATACAGATCTACTTCCTTTTCTTTTTTCTTTTAATTTTTTTATATTTATTTATTTTCCCTTCTGTTGCCCTTGTTTTTCATTGTTGTTGTAGTTGTTGGATAGGACAGAGAGAAATGGAGAGAGGAGGGGAAGACAAAGAGGGGGAGAGAAAGACAGACACCTGTAGACCTGCTCCACTGCCTGTGAAGTGACTCCCCTGAAGGTGGGGAGCCGGGGACTAGAACCAGGATCCGTATGCTGGTCCTTGTGCTTTGAGCCATGTGTGCTTAACCCGCTGCGCTATTGTCCAACTCCCATAGATCTACTTTCTATCGTCACTATTAGTTAAATCTTTCCTGGGAGACACCCTGAAAGGAGATATCTTTATATAAATAATCTTCCAAAGGAGCTCTTTATCCTACCTTCCAAGCTCCTCCCATCAATTAACCTTCTGATAAAGACATGTTTCACGTAAGAGTTCCTGCTTCCCTGCAATACCAATACTTGACTTTTGAGTAATGTCTTCCTTCCAAGGAAGATTTTATGGTAGAGTGACTCAGGGTGGCACAGTAGATAGGTACTGGATCCTCAAGCATGAGATCCTGAGTTTTATTACTAGATGCATATGATGGAGAGATGCTCTGAGTCTCTTTTGTTGCCATAAACAAACAAACAAACAAGTCTGTTTTAAAAATATCTTATGGTGGGAGCCAGACAGACGTACACCTGGTTAAGTGTACACATTACAGTGCACTCAGGTTCAAGTCTGTGGTCCCCACATGTAGGAAGAATGCTTCATGAGTAGTGAAGCACAGATGCAGGTTTCTCTCTGTCTCTTTTACTCTCTAGTTCCCTCTCCCCTCTCAATTTCTCTCTGTCTTTACCCAATAATAAATAAATAAATAAATAATATTTTAAATATCTTTTTAAAAAGAAAAAATCTATTAAAATAAAGATCTTATGGTGGAGAAAAACCTCATTAAATAATTCTGAAGGGAGTTGGATCTATTTGTCTATTTCAGTGCCTCAGCCCCTTTACTTCCATAAAGCACAGATTATAATGAAAATGTGCCTGCTGTGTACTTCACATACTCCTGGCAGGAATGCACGCTATTCTTGGTAGGGATGCAGCCCTCAGAAACTGGATTACCCGCCTTGAATGAGACCACCTGGGAGATATCCATTCAGAGTGAGGTACAATCCAAATCAAAGCTATAATCAGGTGTTTCTAGGCACCCCGGGAAGAGATGGAGCCCATGAGCTGGGGTTAAAGCTTGCAACTTTATTTCTTTTTGAAAAGTTTGGTGGCATAATGGGGGCATGACAGAACTTGAAGCAAAGAAGCAAGGAACCACTCAGGGAAGTTTGGCTCTTGAAGACAACCCAGGAGTTAGTAAGGAGGCTGTATAGAGGTATCACAAATGAAGTTTTACAATGGAGTAACTGAAAGTGGACAGGGAGTCAGTTCTACTGACATCGATGTTGGTCTGTGTTCTCACTGTAAGTAGAGGCTCTCTTCCCACAAAGGCTCCAGAATTCCTCATAGCTAAACCTGGACACTCCTGTAATCTGGGTTGTATCCTGCTGCCTGGGCCAAAATTGCTATTTGCCAGTGGTTTTCTTGTACTACATAAACCAGACTCCAGCTCTGCTTGCCAAGTCCCTATTTGTGTGTGTATAGTTAGGGGCTGGGCCTGAATCCAGGCTCTGGAGAGGTGAAAGGTTAGCATACCAGTCTGCTGCCCACCCCACCCCCAGCACAACTCCTGGAACATAATTAACCACAAGGGCTTGCAAAGCAATGAGTAAAATACGAGTTCCTTAATGGAACACTGAGTTCCTGTGGGTCTGTATTTGCAGCAGGTGGGACTCCTGCCTAACCTAACAGCTTGATCCAGAGTGAGACTCACTGGGGAGTCATTAGTGTTGATGCCTGATAAAGTCTCACAGACTCAGCCTTTCTAACATAGTACCTTGCCAAAAGAAGTAGCCTAACTTTCCATCCTAGTTGTTATCACACCCTGATGTGTTTCTTATTCTCATCATAACGTGTGTGTGTGTGTGTGTGTGTGTGTGTGTGTGTGTGTGTTTGATAGGGTGGGAGGGGGTGTCTCTTTGTAAACAAGGAAAGAATTTGTGTAATCAAAAACAACATCAATGGCAACAATAACAGTAATAATGATGACAACAACAAGGGCAACAAAATGGGGGAAAATGGCCTCCAGGAACAGTGGATTTGTTGTGCAGGTACCGAGCCCCAGCAATAACTCTGGAGGCAAGAAAGAAAAAAAAAACAATTTTCTATTTAGTCCACATACATTATTGCAATTTTATTTAGGACTTTATTATTATTGAGTGGTCTATACAAAAAGATGTAGTGAGTTGGTATTTCTACTAGAGCACTGAGAACTGAATACATGAGGGTGTGATCTATACAGGCCATTCTTCCTTTTAAGGAGGCATTTTTTTGTTGGTTGTTGAATTCTTTTTTTTAAAATATTTTATTTATTCCCTTTTGTTGCCTTTGTTGGTTTTTATTATTGTTGTAGTTATTACTGATGTTATTGTTGGATAGGACAGAGAGAAATGGAGAGAGGAGGGGAAGACAGAGAGGGGGAGAGAAAGACACCTGCAGACCTGCTTCACCGCTTGTGAAGCGACTCCCCTGCAGGTGGGGAGCCGGGGACTTGAACCGGGATCCTTACGCTGGTCCTTGCGCTTTGCACCACCTAAGCTTAACCCACTGTATTACTGCCTGACTCCCTGTTGTTGAATTTTGTGCTTCTCTGGTTCATATGTTGAAGTCCTAACACCCCGTATATCAGAGTTTTATCTAATTTTGGAAGTAAAAAAAATTTGCACAATCATAAACAGAATATTAAGAACATTAAATTCTACTTCAAAAGTTGTTGAAAACACAAGTAATCAACAGAACAGAAAACTGATGTTCTTTTGTTCTGCAGCATTTAAATACACTCCATACTCTTGGAGTGGGATTTGAATTCATACAACCTCTCATTATAGTACTTCCCAACTACCTGAATTTTCTGTATGCCTATTTTTCTTATCTGTAAAGTGGGACAAAACTGTCCATAACATGAGATTGTAACATCAAATAAATGATATCATGTATGTAGAATACTAAGCAAAGCAGCTGTGTTTTTTTCTCCAGTCTTCTTCCATTTTGGGTGGTCTGGGTGGTGGCGCACCTGGTTGAGCACACCTGTTACAGTGTGCAAGGACCCAGGTTCGAGCCCCTGGTCCTCATCTGCAGGGAGAAAGCTTCACAGGTGGTGAAGCGGGCTGCAGGTGTCTCTCTGTCTATCTCCCTCTCTATCACCCCCTTCCCTCTCATTTTCTGACTGTCTCTATCCAACAAATAAAGATAAAAAAATTAAATATCTGTTAAAAAAAAAAAAAAAGAAAAATCTTCTTCCATTTTTCAAAGGGGATACTAGATTAGTTACTGTGGCCATTTATAACACCTGCTACCAGCTTGGAGGGAAAAATGTTCTATGATGACAAAGATGGTGTTAGGAAAAAAATAAATAATACTTAATAAGGACTATCAGAGTTGGCATAAGAATTCATTCTTGGAAAAGGAAATCTCTTTGTGATCAAGTTCCTCAAAATAATTCAAGTTGGTTAAATTCAGATGGTTGTCATTTTAAGATAGAGATAGAGAGAACTTGAGAGAAGAGGGAGAGAGAAAGACACCTGCAGCCCTGCTTCATCACTTGTGAAGCTTTCCCCTAGCAGGCGGGGATGTGGAGCTTGAACCTGGGTCCTTGTGCTTTGTAACAAACATGTTCACTCAGCCAGGTGTGACATCACTTGGCCCCTCAGTCACTCCTTTATTTATTTATTTTTGCCACTAGGTTATCACTGGGACTCAGTGATTACTTAACAACCCCATTGCTCTTGGTGGTCACTTTTTTCTCCTTCCTTCCCCTTTCTTTCTTTCTTTTTCTACCTCCTTCCTTCTTTTTTCCCCTTTCTCAAATAAAGAGAGGAGGAGAGAGAGAGAGATGGTTCAGGAGATGGTGCAGTGGATAAAGCATTAAATTTTCAAGTATGAGGTCCTGAGTTCAGTCCCCAGCAGTACATGTACCAGAGTGATGTCTGGTTCTTTCTTTCTCTCCTCCTAATTTTCTTATTAATAAATAAATAAAATCAGAGAGAGAAGGAGAAAGCTATGAGGTCCCAGGTTCAATCTCCAGTACCACCATAAGCCAGAGTTGGGCAGTGCTCTTGAAAAAAAAAAAAAAAAACTTCTCATGGGAACTACAGCCTCTGCTTGTAATTTCTGCCAAAATGTTCTGGGATGTGTGCTTATGCATCCCCTGAGAAGAGATCAATTTTGTCCTAATTGTGATTTCAGTATTTTCTAACAGCAAATGTTCAACTTGTGTAGAGCTTGCCTTTTGACTCAGAAACATGTTTATTAGGAGAAACTTTTGCTATGTGTTAACGCAAATGCATCCTAGAAGTTACTGCAATAGCAGTAACCATTGCAAAGACCCAGGAGAAACTTGGTGCTGCCTAGGAATTAACTGGACTACACAAAACAATGTGTGTTCTGTACTTCTTCCTCTCTCTCCTTCACTCCTCGTCCAGAGACTTTCAAACTCTCTGAATCAAAATGAATTGATACATGAAGAGATACATTTTTATATTCTAACCTAGGGTTCACCCATATCCATAACTAAAGCAAAATGTCCACAACTGGGGTCATCACATTTAAGACTTCAGCTCTCTCTTCTGAGATGAAAACATGAAGCAGGGAGAAGAGTATCTCCCTCTTTTAGCCAAGGTCGTCTTCAGACCATTCAGGGACCAGACCCCTGAGTTTTCCTTTCAGGATGCTTGCACTCCTTCTGCAAAGTTATCATCACGTGAGGAGCTGAACCTGAAACCTCAGGAGATAGAACAATAAAAATAATAAGGCTCCAGCTTCTTTGGGTAGTTTGAAATCCACACACCACCACCATGCCTTCATGTAATTAGCTGCTTCTTCTTCTTCTTCTTCTTCTTCTCCTTCTCCTTCTCCTTCTCCTTCTCCTTCTCCTTCTCCTTCTCCTTCTCCTTCTCCTTCCCCTTCCCCTTCCCCTTCTTCTTCTTGTTCTCCTCCTCCTTCTTCTTCTTGTTCTCCTCCTCCTTCTTCTTCTTCTTCTTTCTCCTTCTTCTTCTTCTTCTCCTTCTTCTTCTTCTTCTTCTTCTTCTTCTTCTTCTTCTACCCCTTTTCCTTCTCCTTCTCCTTCTCCTTCTCCTTCTCCTTCTCCTTCTACTTCTTCTTCTTCTCCTTCTCCTTCTCCTTCTCCTTCTCCTTCTCCTTCTCCTTCTTCTTCTTCTTCTTCTTCTTCTTCTTCTTCTTCTTCTTCCCCTTCCCCTTCTTCCTCTTCCTCTTCCTTCTCCTTCTCCTTCTCCTTCTCTTTCTCCTCCTCCTCCTCCTTCTTCTTCTGCTTCTTTTCCCTCCAGGGTTATTGCTGAGGCTCGGTGTCTGCACTACGAATCCACTGCTCCTGGAGGCCATTTTTCCCCCTTTTGTTGCCCTTGTTGTCATTGTTATTATTATTGTTGTTGGATAGGACAGAGAGAAATCAAGAGAGGAGGGGAGAGGGAGAGACAGATAGACACCTGCAGACCTGCTTCACCGCTTGTGAAATGACCTCCTCCCCCCAGGCTCAAACCATGATCTTTATGTTGGTCCTTGCACTTAAGCAGCTGTGCTACCACCTGGGCCCAAGCTTCATTTTTAAGATGGAGAAATTGCTTGCTGCCTGAGATCCTACAGCTAGCAAATGGCAAAGTTAGAATTCCAGCCCAGTTCTGGAGGATTTTGAAGTCTGTGACCTTAGCCCTTTATTTGACCAGGCCCTGTTACTGATCCCACAGAAGAGAAAAAAAAAAGGGAAAGAATACTTGGCTCTGAAGGCTTTGGAGAGACAGGGAGGAGACTTCAATTTTCTATACCCTTACCTGCATTTCACACTGAGGCTGGCAATCAGGAGCAAGAGCCAGGACCAGGGGTATGTGGGGGAGATAGGGCTGGAGGGGAATAGAGTTGATAAGGCTGCTGGGCGAGGGGAAGGAATAGGCAAGCTTAAGCACATGGGTGTCTTCGCTATTATCCACACAATTCTTACAAACAAAAGGTACTTACTTCCTCTTGGCTCTTGGCTCCAGCAGCTGCTCTGTCTCTTCTCCATGGTCCCACCTCCAGTCAACAGTCAGCTGTTGCATTTGTGGGAATGCAAAAAGGGCTCAAGCCATCCACTCAAAGGAAGGTAACTTTCTGTCTTCCTGGAAATATTGCCTCAGGTTTTGCTCTCACCCTTGGAATGAGGATGGCCTAAGGAGTTTTCTGTCTGGTGAGATTTAGTTGTGTGAGAAAGAGTATGTTGGGTGGTTCTATTCCAGTTCTCTTGCCTGCTGTTTATTATTTTCTTCCTGACTTATAACACATCAGAGTTTGGGGCTATCTGAGCAGGTATCTTCTCTAAGATATCTATGGTATAGCATCAGCAAGCTATACAAACTCCATTTCTACATCAAAGCATAAGAAATATTTGCTCCTTGGGGAAACCACAAAAATAGAAGCCAAGGCCAGTTTCCATCTCTTAAAGATAGCTGTCTTTGCCAGAATTCTGCTTAGGAAAATGGGTCATTTCAGATTCCTGAGTCTGCTCCTTTTGGCCCTTCGTCAAACTAGTAAGTTTAATGTGAGAATCAAACCATTATTGCCAAGCAAGAACAACTGGTGTAGGTCCCAGACAAAGCCATATAGGATTTCACAGATGAGAGCCAACATTATTCAAAGTTGAGCACCCCCACCCCTAATTCAATTTATTTATTCAGCCAGGGACTTGGGGAATATACAATTTAAGCTAAAAAACAAGACTATAAAGGGTATTATGTATCAATCTGGTTACCAAAAGAGGAGACTACAGTCCCGCTTCTCCTTGATACCATGTGGATTTCTGGAGTCTCCTATGTAAATCCAGAAGGATTTGTGCTGACAAAGTCTTTTGATAAGATCAGCCTTAGAACTGGCTATGAAAAATGTCACTGGGAAAACTAGGAAGAGTTTTGTTTTTAACATGCCCATACGTTTCGAAAAGGCTACTCCATCATGTAGAAGCCTAGGAGGCATGCTCAAGAGATCAGAAAGGCTCAGTTGCTATGGAGTTGAATGCATCTGGATTTGTGTATATGTAAAGGGATGGACTTTCAGAATCTTGCATGAAGCTACACATGTCTTTGTGTTATGAGCTGATTTGTGCTCTGTGACCCAGCCATCCATCTCTATAGATGTTAAACTCCTAACCCTCAGTAGCTTGAAATGTGACTGTATTGGGAGAAAAGCCTTTAAAAAAGTAATTAAGTTCAAATGGGGTCATTAGCATGGGTCTTAATCCAATAGGATTATAGTCAAGTCTCCATAAGGAGATCAGTAGACAGACACATACAGCAAACATAAGCAATGACAATGGAAGGACACAGGTACAAGGCAGCCATCTACAAGCCAAGGAGAGAGGCCTCTGAAGAAACCAACTGTGCTGACACCTTGATCTCCAACTTCTAGCCTATTGAATTGTGAGACAATAAATATCTGTTTGTTAAGCTATCCAGTCTATGGAACTTCATTGTGACAGCCCTTGAAAGTCACTACACAGTGTCACAAAGAATTACTTTTTAAAAAAGGGGGGGGGTGGAGAGAACCAGAACAGCTCTCTGGCACATGCAGTGCTGGAGATTGAACCTGAAACTTCTAGCACACAAGTCCTGCACTATCCACTGCACCACCTCCTAGTCATAAGAGTGTCTTTTTTTTTTTTAAGACTTTCATTTCTGTCCAAGTCCTCCCCCCATTTTTGGATGGGGTTATTTGTTGTCTTGTTGTTGAGTCTGGCAAGCTCTTTATATATGTTGGTTATTAAACTCTTATCTGATGTATGGCATGTAAAGATCTTCTCCCATTCTGTGAGGGGTCTCTTGGTTTGGGTAGTGGTTTCTTTTGCTGTGAAGAAGCTTTTTAATTTGATGTAGTCCCATAGGTTTATACTTGCCTTAGTCTTCCTTGTAATTGGATTCGTTTCATTGAAAATGTCTTTAAAATTTATGCGAAAAAAAGTTCTTCCAATATTTTCCTCTAAGTATCTGATAGTTTCTGGTCTAACATCCAAAAATGAGGGGAGGACTTGGACAGAATATTCACCACAGAAGAGATCCAAAAGGCCGAGAAACACATGAAAAAATGCTCCAAGTCTCTGATTGTCAGAGAAATGCAAATCAAGACAACAATGAGATATCACTTCACTCCTGTGAGAATGTCACACATCAGAAAAGGTAACAGCAGCAAATGCTGGAGAGGATGTGGGGTCAAAGGAACCCTCCTGCACTGCTGGTGGGAATGTAAATTGGTCCAACCTCTGTGGAGAACAGTCTGGAGAACTCTCAGAAGGCTAGAAATGGACCTACCCTATGACCCTGCAATTCCCCTCCTGGGGATATATCCTAAGAAACCCAACACATCCATCCAAAAAGATCTGTGTACACATATGTTCTTGGCAGCACAATTTGTAATATCCAAAACCTGGAAGCAACCCAGGTGTCCAACAACAGATGAGTGGCTGAGCAAGTTGTGGTATATATACACAATGGAATACTACTCAGCTGTAAAAAATGGTGACTTCACCGTTTTCAGCCGATCTTGGATGGACCTTGAAAAAATCATGTTGAGTGAAATAAGTCAGAAACTGAAGGATGAATATGGGATGATCTCACTCTCAGGCCGAAGTTGAAAAACAAGATTAGAAAAGAAAACACAAGTCGAACCTGAAATGGAATTGGAGTATTACACCAAAGTAAAAGATTCTGGGGTGGGTGGGTTGGTGGGGAGAATACAGGTCCATGAAAGATGATGAATGACATAGTGGGGGGGTTGTATTGTTAAATGGGAATCTGGGGAATGTTATGCATGTACAAACTATTGTATTTACTGTTGAATGTAAAGCATTAATTCCCCAATAAAGAAATAAATTATTTAAAAAAAAAAAAGACTTTCATTTATGTGGTCTGGGAGGTGGTGCAGTGGCTAAGGCACTAAACTCTCAAGCATGAGGTCCTGAGTTCAATCCCCGGCAGCACATGTACCAGAGTGATGTCTGGTTCTTTCTCTTTCCTATCTTTCTCATTAATAAATAAATAAAATCTTTATTTAAAAAATACTTATTTATTTATTTAGGATAGAGACAGAAAGATTGAGGAGGGAGTGGGAGAGAGAGGGAGAGGTTGAGAGAGAAAGAGGGAGAGGTAGAGAGAGAGGGAGAGAGAAAAGGGGGGAAGAAGGAGAGGGAGACTCGCAGCACTGTTTTACTGCTTGTGAAGCTTCAACCCCTGCAGGTGGGGACTGAGGCTTGAATTTTCGTCCTTATGCATTGTACTGTATGTGCTCAACCTAGTGCACCACTGCTTAGCCCCCAAAAGGGACTCTGAATAGCAGTTTTAGTGATGATTTGGAGACATTTTGTGGTGATCTAGAAAATAAAGCATTAGATGCTCAGCTAATAAGGGAATCCTTGCAAAGTAATGTTTGTTTGCAGCCCTGTTTGCAGTGAGGTCTTGACAAAAATATAGGGCAAGAATAAAAAGTGAAACCTCTTTTCCAGAATGCATATTATCACATAGTATTTCACAAACAAGCCAAATAGAATAATTTCATGTCTACTCGTTAATAGCTTTCTTAATACACTTGTTCCAAAATAGCTATTAAATTTCTGTTAATATATTTCACAAAGAGAATGAAGGATCTAGTCTGAGAACCAGGGAAAATTCTGAACACGTGTGTGGTGGAAAATTATCAGTAGTGGGCTGTTCATAGGTCTGGATACTTCTTGAATTTTAGAGATGATATACAGATGCTAAGCTGATGTTATGTGTAATGAGACGTTAAAGAGAAGACTAATTTCAAATAGCAGCAACAATAACTGACATCACTGAGCATCTACTTCTGTAGGTGAAAAGTTTAAACATGTTCTCATACAATTTTGATGACTGCCATTCAGGAGCAGAATGACAGCACCAGAATGTTGGCACATCTATTTCTTCTCTTTAATTAATTAGTTAACTAATTAATTAATTTTATTGAGAGAGAGAGAAAGAGACGGAGAAATTCAGAAAGGGAGAGAAAGAGAGAACCAGAGCATCACTCTGGCACATGTAGTGCTGAAGACTGAACTCAGGATGAAGAGGGTCTGCACAGAATAAACCATTATATAGTAAGAATATGGTGAAGATGGTTGAACTGACCAAGAAAGAAAACAGAAGGAAATGAAGACAGTGCATGAGAAGCATTAGATTTCAAAGTGAGAACTGGAGAAATAACGAATAACAGAAGTGTTGGTATGCATGAGACCCCTTCTGTTTCATTTGGTTTAAATCCCCCCTGCTTAACACTATTCTATTTACATAACCACTTCATTCTATTTACATAACCACTGTTAACAAGTTCCACCCTCCCTCCAGGGCATTTGTGGCTCAGTGATAGGATTCTCGCCTAATCTGCCCCCTCTTTGTCACACTCTGATTTTCACCAGTCACTTTTCTCTCCACCCTCTCTATGTCACATCCTGTTTCCACCTTACTTGGAAAGTATATATAAAGACAGCATTGTGAGTTTTACAGTACTTTACCTTGAGTTTAGCTTAGCTCGTCTTAGGTTGTGCTGCGCCCTGCATGAATAAAGAGATACTGCCTACAGCTCAACCATGAGTCCCTGGTCGTCTGTTACCCCCCACCCCCGTGAAGCAACCCGTCGAAAACAACACAGAAGAATTGTTGTTTACTTTTTTTCTTTCTTTTTGACAAGCATGAATCTTGTGCACGCAGGATTCACTGCTCTAAGGCTATTTTTTCACTCAGATAGAGCAACAGAGGAAGGGAGAAGACATGCCATAGCGTTGGAACTTCCTTGGGCACCATGGCACCTCAAGCTAAGGTAGGTGCCCTGTCTGGTGAGTTATTCCTCTGGTCCTAGATCCTTAATATTTCCTGCTTCTTGTACCTTGTGAAACTTGTCTAGACTTATTGTCTTTGGGTTCCTCAAGGTTCTCTCTATATTCTTTTATTATTATTATTAGTGATTTACTAGTGATAGACAAGATTGTGGGATAGGAAGGGTACAATTCTATACAATTCCCACCACCAGAATTTCATATCCCATCCCCTCCATTAGAAGTTTCCTTATTCTTTATCCCTCTGAGAATATGGGTCAAAGGTCTTTACAGGAAGCAGAAGGTGGAAAGTCTGACTTCTGTGATTCCTTCTCCACTAGATATGAGTGTTAACAGGTTAATCAATACCCCCAGCCTGTTTCTATTTTTTTTCCTAGTAGGGTAGGGCTCTGTAGAGGTGGGAGTTCCAGGACACATTGGTGAGGTCGAAGTTGAGTTGCTCAGGGAAGTCAGGTTGGCATCATGGTAGCATCTGCAACCTGGTGGCTGAAAAGCAATAAGATACAAAGCAGAACAAATTGTTTAATAACCAGGAACTTAAAGGTAAGAGTATAGCAGATGAAATTTGTGGTCTTCAGGTTGGAAAAAGTTAGGGAGTGTATTTTAGGTATATACCAAGGGGCCTATGGTTCTCTCTATATTCTTATGATAATCCATAGGGATTAATCCACTTTTAACATGTTTCTGTTATGTAAGACAAAAGAGGAGTGAGATATTTAAGAGGGAATGATTTTAGCTTAAGCCAGGATGAGTTTGTGGTGCCAGGTAGATCTGATCAGTATGCAACTTGAGACTAGGCCTTAGAGCTAAACAGAGCCAAGCAATATATATAATCAGTTCCATGAAGAAAAAAGATGGCTCTATCCTGAGCACCTTGCTCTTGGCCTGGAACAAAGTGGACATGCATTGTGTAAAGATATTTTTGTCAACAGATTGCATATGTGACAGTGGTCTCAGTAGTTTATAATATGTAACCTATGGTAACAGGTTACATACTATCTAGGTTTGTATAATTACTCTTAGTGACATTGGTATAACAATGAAATTGCCTAATGATGCCTATTTCAGAATTTCTCAATGCTCCAATTGTTAGAGATACATTACTATATTAGTAGCGGGATAAAGACTGATTTCCTACAAAGCAATAGATTTTCTTCTATAGTTGAAGATTTTATATCTTAGTGATTCTTATATTAAGCAGCATCTCTTATCAAACTCCTATTAATAGAACAGTAGGAAGTATAAAAATTTTTAAATAATTATTATTTTTAAAAGAATTTAAAAAACATATTGGCTGGCATGTATTTTCAGTAGTTAAAATTAAGAGGAGTAATATGATGCATATCTAGAGATTCAAGACCCTACATCTATACTGAAATAAAAAGAGAAAAAAAGGTTAAAGAGGCCAAATTATGGAAGTAACTTACTTGAAAAAGATTCACGTGGAAGATCTAGTGTTTGTTCTGGGAATTAAGAAGCATAAGTGATTCAGGCCACTTCACTTGCCCTGAAAGCCACACAAAGTAGTTTCCCATTTTGCGTAGCACTCGGAACTTCTACATTTAAAATAAATTCACATAGATCTGTTTGATTTCAAATGTTCTCCCAAAGGACCATGCTTGTACCTCCATGGGATTAAGTGATACAGTAAAGTGGAAAATGAAGATGCTTATATAACCACACAATGATTTCCCTTCAGTTAAAGAGATAATTAAATCCAAGTTAAGGTGGCCACAAATGTCCCTTGAAAACATACGCTTGTTTTATGAAAACTGGAATGCAAAAGTAAGATCAGGGATCCGAAGAGTTCAGTGACCGTCATGGAAGAAGATGGTGGAAGAGGTAGGGAAAGGAATTATATTTGAGGGAGAAGATCTGCTTGAAAATCTCACAATTTTGTTTATTTAGCTTGTTATTTAACTTCTGTGGCTGTCGACTCAAGTCCATTGTAATGAAGCTTGCTTTTCTCATTTTAAAGTGCTAGTTTTAATTAGCACACATTTATACATATATTACTATCATCACTAGAAGTATCATTCTCCCCACCACCCTAAGAACAAGGATAAAATGTGACCATACTGAAGTCAGCTACCCTGGATTTATATTTAACAAGTCTTCCTAAGGGGGTTAAAACAGTAACTTCACAGTCAGCTGTGACAAAATTCCTCCCATTATCCTATGTTATAGATTATGTATCAATGTCAGATCTTATTTGACATTTTTACTCCACAATCCAGCCAAACCTATACTTAAGGGATTTATTTCAAGTCAGTGTCTCACTGATATTCCTTGAATTTTACCTAACTACAGTCTGTATTTACTTTGGCTGATGCATATTTGCATAGTTAGATGAAAGGAAATAGCTCTGTGCTTTCTAAATTACTAACAATGAGAAGAGCACTTAATCTTTTGAGTATCTTAAGGAGAAATCCAACTTCAAGACATGTACCAGCAAACACATGAATTCTTTACACTGAAATTTTGACTCATAGTGTGTGCTCTGGTGCAAGACATACATACTGACTAAAAATTTAAAAAATCTGAGTAACTGGATTCTATTCCTGGAACAAATGATACCTCTTTATCTTGTTATATACCTACTCAGCCAATCTTAAATTTTGTTGATACAGTAGTTTCTCTTTAATTCTATTCAAACCTGTGGATTTGCCTCTGGGGTCTTCAGTGGTTCCTGTGTGCTGAGCAAAGTTCCTATTGATAGAAACCTAGTCTATAACCTCTCTAACATTTTTTTTCCCTTCTAATTGGATATGATCAGAATGAGCATCAAGAAGAAAAGAAACAACCAAGGAGATAAGCAGTAGTTATAAAAAGTTTTAAAAATGTATAAAAAGAGAAAGAGGCTTATCTGTTACCGGTCTATTTTATGTAACTATGGAATAATAGCAAGGCAAGAGAGGGATTGTCTCGGCTCTCATGTTAGAGTTTTGTGAACACGATGTAACAATTTTGGTCTTGTAGTTCCAGTTTTCCCTGTAACTTTGTCAATGTGCTGTGAAAGGTTGCAGAACTGAGTATGTAGTGTACAGGATACTAAATTGTGAATTTGTGGACCTGTAAGTTGTAACGGTGCATCAGCACCCAATTAAGGAAAGTTTACCTCCAAACTTTTATCTGGAAACTCACTGGAATGACTATTTAGTAAAGAATCACAGTGACGATATCTGCAATACATACATTGAGAATTGTGTAAAACTATGTATTAATTTTCAAAACATCCAATAAAAATGTTATCGGGAATGAGAGAGAGATCGTAAATGGTCCTAAAGATGATGCTCACAAAACTGAAATCTATGGATCTAAATTCAGAGAGGTGATGAGTAACATTAGAAAAATTCATAGCAGTGATCAGAAGACTAAAGAATGCAGTAACGAAGTTAAAACAACAAAGCAAAAGGCCAGGGGAAGAGAGTATAATGATTATTAAAAAAAAAAAAAACAAAACACAACCTTCCGTGTCTGATACATCAGAGGTTCTGCATTCAATTCCTAGCACCACCATAAGCATATAGCAGTGCTCTGGGGGGAGGGAGAATTATTCTAAACATATACCATAAACAGCAGAAAGGAACATCTGCTGGAAGATGAATAGTAAGGATTGTAGTAAAGAACAGAAGGCTAAGACAGAAGTCATTTAATCAAAATTTCAAATGGGCATTCCCAATCATCATCAATAGCAGGTTCCAGATCACAGAGACCAGGTAGACAGACATTTTACTTGTTATGTACTTTGATGAACTTAGGTTTAGATTCATTTTTCTTGGAGGTTTTTTTTTTTTTTTTTCTTCCTTTTTTTCCAGAACACTGATCATCTCTGGCTTATGAGGGGACAGAACTTGGGACTTTGGAGCCTCAGGCATGAGAGTGTTTTGCATAACCATTATGTTATCTACCACTGCCTTTTCTTGAAGTTTTTCTAGCTTTCTGGATGGGGGGGGGGGAACATACCTCCTTTAATTTAGAGAAACCCTCAGCTAACATTTTCTCAAATATGAATGCTGTTCTTATCTTCTTCTTGTAATTACTGTGATACAAGTATTTTTCCACCTGATGTAGTCTTCATTCTTCTGATCACTGCTATGGATTTCAATGTCATCATTTGCTTCATTGTCATCTTTGTTGTTGTTGTTGCTGACTGGGGGGTGGCTTCTGCCTTAGCTTTCTGTTCTTTACTACAATCTTGACTATCGGTCTTCCAGCAGATATTCCTTTCTGTTGTTTATGGTATATGTTTATTATTATTATTTTTTCCCCAGAGCACTTCTCGGCTCTGGCTTATGGTGGTGCTAGGAACTGAATCCAGAACCTCTGACTTGAAGGTTATGAGATTTATAGGCAACAAAGAGAATTACTTTCCCCAAGTGTAGAGACCATCAGCATAGATAAATGCTGTTAGATGGTCACACCTGGCATAAGAGAAATGGTGATATCAATGTGCAAGTGTTTTTATTATTATTATTATTTTCTGTTTAGCCTCATAGTACTCTGGAATAACTTGGAAGAGCAGGACTGAAGTAACTTAAATACCTGATTAATTACCATATGGCTTTAGGAGTAAGAAAATACTCTTGCTAAAAACACATGTTGCCACAAGAAAGACACCATGTTGTGGGACCAGACGACTTGAGTGAATGATTCTCATTTGAAGAAACTGAGCTGATAAACAACAGCTGTGGTAGAAAATTCAGAAACTTCGTGTTTATGTTGGATTCCACTGTTAGGACTTTTCATGTTGAGTGCATTGTGTATAATGTTTTCTGACTAAGTCACCAAAGTACCCGGGTAATTAAGAAGTGGGTGGTCCATGTTGATGGATAAACAAAATCATTTATCTGTGGCTCCTCTGGCTGGAATGAGTCTCAAGTTCACAGAGTTCATTCAGAGCTAAAAGTGAAAATGGCTCTTCACTCGAAGTGAGATAATGGTCTTCTATCTGAACGTGGGTTAGACTAGAATGCAGACCTGGAGCTTTATAATGGACACTTGACTATTGCTCTGCTCTCTAGGACCCTCCCGCTGCATTGCAACTTACTTGAAACCCCTCCACCTGTCATAGGCACATTGTTGCTTGCTGATTTTTTTTTTTTTTGCCTCCAAGGTTATCGCCAGGGCTCCGTGCCAAGACTACAAATCCACTGTTCCTAGAGACCATTTATTCCTTTTTTTTTTTTTTTTACTAGGACAGAGAGAAATTGAAAGGGCCGGGGGAGACAGAGAGAGAGAGAGACTCCTGCAGACCTGCTTTACCACTCATGAAGTGCCCCACCTGTAGGTGGGGAGCGGGAACTCAAACTTGGGTCCTTGCACAATTGCTTGCGCTTAGTACTATGTGTGCTTAACTGGGTGAGCCATCACTTGGCCCCCTATCATTCTTTTGACTTCCTTCTTCCTCCCAACTTCATAAAGACATTGTGCTTTCTGGCTCCCTTGGAGTTAGGTGTGGTTGTGTGAATTATGCTGTCAAAGGAATCTGAGCAGATGTGATCACACTGGGTGCCCCTTGTAAGGGAAAGCATTTAGGATCAGTGCCTGCTCATCTGCTGTTTCTTCCCCTGGTTATGTAATGATGGAGCTCTTTGTATATGTATAAAAAGATTCATTTACTTACAAAACAGAGAATCAGAGCCTCACTCTGGCATATGCACTGCCGGGGATAAACTATGTACCCCATGCAAATCTGCCACTGTACCACCACTCAGGTTGGTGTTCTTGATGGCAGGCATGAAACAACCTGGAAGACTGAGCTGCCCACAGAGTGGTGTTGTCTGAGAGATGCAGTGGCCTTTCAAGAACTCATCTTTCAGTTCAGTGCACCACAGACTCTCCTGAGTTCTCTCTCTCTCTCTCTCTCTCTCTCATTCATTGCAAAAACTTGTCTGTTCTGATAGAACTAAACAGAGCTCTTTCACTCATTCATTCATTCTTTCTTTATTTTTTGCAAAAAAAAAAAAATTGTCCATTCTGACTAAAACAACACAACTCTGTAAAGCCACTCTCAAAGCTTAGTGAGGCAGAGGCTGCTATTTGTTGCTCAATATCTATCTTCTTTCTTCTCAGGCTAATATAGGTATACAAATAAAAGTGACATTTCCTGACCTCTTTCCTAGCTAAGATGTGGTGAGCTAATGATTCTTGACTGTGGTGACCTAAAACCCACTCTGCCCTTAATAATTCTGTTTTTAGATTAGAAAAGAAAACACAAGTAGAACCTGAAATGGAATTGGAGTATTGCACCAAAGTAAAAGACTCTGGGGTGGGTGGGTGGGGAGAATACAGGTCCATGAAAGATGATGAATGACATAGTGGGGGTTGTATTGTTAAATGGGAATCAGAGGAATGTTATGCATGTACAAACTATTGTATTTACTGTTGAATGTAAAACATCAATTCCCCAATAAAGAAATAAATTATTAAAAAATAATAATAATTCTGTTTTTTTCTATTGCTTCTTCTTTATCTTAAGCTGGGGATAAGCTTCACATATGCCTGGTTTCACTACTTCCTAGCCACCTTTTCACTCAGAGAAAGAGAGAGAGAGAACTTGAATCTGTGCCATGTACATGGCAAGACATGACAATATCAAGGAGCTGAACTGTCATATCAGGCCACACTTTTTGCCTAAAAGAGACAAAAAAAAAATTTGTGGGGAGTCAGGCGGTAGTGCAGCTGGTTAAGTGCTTGTGGTGCAAAGCACAAGGACTGGTTAGAATCCAGGTTCGAGCCCCTGGCTCCCCACCTGCAGAGGAGCCACTTCACAGGTGGTGAAACAGGTCTGCAGGCATCTCTCTGTCTCTCTTCCTGTCTATCTCCCCCTTCTCTCTCAATTTCTCTCTGTCTCTACCCAATAACAAATTTAAAAAAATTTTTAAGAGACTTTGTTTAAAAAAAAAAATGGCATTTCAGCCATTGCAATTGGAGTTACTTGTAAGACAACAGCCTAGATCATTGCTGCAACATCTGTCTGAATTCTGTAGGATGGGAGAGCTCCAGGAAATGTTTGGGGAGTTTGCTACCTCCTGGGCTGCTGAACCAAGCTTCATTAGAAAAGCTGAAAGCAATCACATTATTGAAAGTTTATTGAGTGTCAGATATACAAAGACTTCTCCCATCCTCTCAGAACTTTCAATTATAGAAATTGGTCTCTTGAAAATGGAGCAAAGTCTAAACTTGAGAATGACAGGAAAAGAAACTGGAAATGGCGTCCATCACTTGATCACTAAGTGGGAGGCCTTCAGGCAGGCAGGCAGGCTGAGGACTTGTCTGATTCTTCTTCCCAAGATTTATTTTGTACACCAGGCTAAGTAGATCTTTTCAAAAGAAATAAAAAGTGTTTGTGTGAGATTATAAACTAAGAAAGTGCCTCTTTACTGTCACAAATGTGAGTGGCTACAGTCCATGGTGGCAGTGAGGATTCCTTCTGGAATGTTTTAGTAAAAGGTCAGCTCCCCTTGGGTGAAAAATGAACTGAAAGAGTTTTCATCCACTGAAAAGAGTTATGGGCTGTATGAAGAGATGGAGTCTGAACTGTAACCAGGGCTATTTGCTTTTCTAATCCTCAGATTTAATGCTGTCAGGTTTACAAATAGCTAAAATAGGACAGATGTAAAAAACATCATTGTCACAGTCCAGTCTCAAGCATGTGCAGTTTGGGACTGAGTCAAAACTTTGCCAGTAAGTGTCCTGTGTCCTTTTTTTTTTTTTAACTCCTGACTTGATCAGTGATTCTGTTCATGCTTAATACTAAAGCAGAATAAATATAATGTCACAGCTGAGGGGGGAAAGTCAATCAGTTTGACACAAGCAGATGTTTTAATAGAGGCAGAGACATGTCTGCTCTTGGACTAGAGATATTATTCTAAAAGATCTTTTTTTCCCTCTGAATTATTTCGTTGCATTTGATACCATTTCAGGTAAACACTCCAATAGAATCTGAGTACAACTTAGACAAAATTACTCTAAAGTTAATTTGCTAATAAATATCTGGAAATAATAAGGGATATTCAGGAAAACAATTACAAAGAAAGGTTTGTCTCACAGGAATGAAAGATATTCTCATATTAATAAACCAGTAATAAAAACAGGATGGTCTTAGTCCAGGAATAGGCAGGTAGATTAATGTGCTGAAACTGAGGATCTAGAAATAGACTCACATATTTATGAAAATACAATATATAATGAAGTGATTATGTCAATTAAAAGTAGAACAACCCAGTAAAAATTTGCACACAATTTGAAAATGCTTATATTAAAGAAGACATAAATGGCATATGCAAAAATGAAAAAAAGCTAACATCATTAGCTAGTAGATACATAAATTAAAATCACAAAGTGGTTACCATTACATAAACATTAGAATGGATTGAAAAACAAAATGAAAAATGCCAAATACTGATGAGAGTAACTGGAATGCCCATCCACTATAGTTAGAAATGCAAGATAGTGAAGCTACACAGAAAACACCAAAGCAGTCTCTTTGTGTTTTTAAACAGAGCATAACTCAGTTATGACATGGTGGTGCTAGGGACTGAACTGGGGACCTTGGGACGCTGGGACCTCAGACATGAAAGTCTTTTTGCATAACCATTATACTATCTCTCTAGTTGCCACCCACTTATAAATTTAAGAAACATCATATGATCCAATAAACATATTCCTAAGTATTTACCCAACAGAAACAAAAACGGACTTTCTCACAGAAATGTGCTCATTAACAACTGCCTTAGTCCATTTGGCTGCTACAGAAGGGGACACACGGCAGTAATGTTGGAGTTCACAGTGCCTTGCTAGGGAAGCCATATATAGTAGAACATTGTATCATTCCATTTATATGATATTCTGGAAAAGGTGATGAAGAAAAGGTCAGAGGGCTGCCATGTGTTCCGTCAGGTAATGTTTGACTGCTAAGGAGCAGTGAGAAGGAATTCAGGGAGAGGTTGGTTATACAGCTGTGTACATTCTTCAAGACTCATTCAGGGAAGTAGCTCAGTGGTATTTAAGGTCTTGGGTTTGATTGCCAGCATGTACACACATACACACACACACACACACACACACACACAAAACCTTGCAACTATACTTCAAAAGTCAATGTTACTGAATGTGAAATATGAAATAAGTATTCAAAGACAATGCACAGTGTAGTGATTATAGACCATAATATTGTATTTTCATCATCCAACTTACAATTTTTTTTCTTTTGCCTCCAGGCTTATTGCTGGGACTCAGTGCCTGCACTACGAATCCACTGCTCCTGGAGGCCATTTTTTCCCCATTTTGTTGTCCTTATTGTTGTCATTATTGTTATTGTTGTTATTGATGTTGTTGCTGGATAGGATAGAGAGAAATTGAAAGAGGAAGGGCAGACAGAGAGGTAGAGAGAAAGATAGACACCTGAAGACCTGCTTCACCACTTGTGAAGTGACCCCCCGCAGGTGGGAAGCTGGGGGCTCGATCCAGGATCCTTATGCCTGTCCTTACGTTTCGTGCCTAGTGTGTTTAACCTGCTGTGCTACTACTGCCTGAACCCCGAACCTGCTAACTTGTTTTTTAACTCTTCCAGCCACAAAAAAAGAAATGATAATTATGTGACTTGATGGGAATTAAATTACACTACAATCATATTACAGTATGCAATCATATTACAGTATGTAATCATATTACAGTATGTAAAAAACATCAGGTTACACAAAACTAGATGTCATATATTTCAAAAAAGACATAATTTTGGGCCAGAGGAGATAGCCGAGTGGCTATGCTTTCATACCCAAGGATCTGAGGTCATACATCTACCACCATATGCCATTGCTGAGCCGCACTCTGGTTAAAAATATTTTTAAGTCAAGTGATAAAAAATATTTACAGATTAAACTGTAAAAACCTAATTTCCTTACCAAAGAACTCAAAACAGAAAAAGGAACCCAAATATTGAAAGAAAGAACATAAACAGAAAATGTATACACAGTAAAAATAAGAAAATGTGTTCAACTTCCTTAATGATCAAAGAAGGAAATAAACAATAACTGCTGTGTGTCAGGTTAACAAAAAGCAAAGAGGTTGATAAAACTTACTAGTAATAAGGCTTGGTGAGTGGGAACTCTCATGAACAGTTTGTGGGAGTGTAAACTCATATAGCATTTGGGTGGAGTAATATGAATACCTTGATAAATACTTTGTGTTCCCTAAGGAAATAATAGCATAATTGAAAAAAGAATCCCTATACGCAAGGATATTTGTTGTAGCCCTATTTATAATATCAATCCTTTTCTGTGACAATTTTGTGAGCCTTAAAAAATGTTCAGGTTCTCTGTGACCTTCAGGTGGGGAAATATAATATCCAAACTGTTCTCAAATACTCAAAATTGTTTGACCAGAGTCCCTCTCCTTTCTCCCCAAAATGGGTCACCCATAAGTCACAGAAGGGAAATGTAAGGATAGTCAGAAAAAGGTTGATAGAGATCACATCTGAAATGGTGAGATTTCCCTCACTTCTTTGTACTTTTCCTTATTGTTTGAGTTCCCTAAACCATGCACATTTATCATTTTTTTATAAAAAAAAAAAAAAGACTTTACAAAAGAAAGAAAAAGAATATGGTGGTTATAAAAGAAATGTAATTTAAAACTTCATTGTAAAGTAAAACTCTTTGTAAACCTGCCTGATGTAAAAACAAGAGTCTAGTTTATAACAAACACTGAAAATATTCGAGGAAACCGAAGACCATGAAGTTTAGTGACTTACCTATTCGTAGCATTAGACAAAGTAACCAAACCTCCTCTGTTTTAATTTCCTTGCCTGTGAAATGGGAATCATGATAGTTATCTCGCTTTCCTTTATAAAGTGGTTGTTAAAATGAGGCAATCTGCCCCCAAGCTACTTTCCTTTGATGCTTGAAATAATTGTAAAAAGCCACCTTGAGTTTTGCTACCTAAAGTATGGTCACTATCATAAATACCTCAGAAATACTGTTTCTGGGTCTGAGCTAATGAAACAGCTTGTACTTAAACAAGTCCCTCCACCTTGCTCCAATCCCATGCTTATTTAAGAGAAGCAGAAAGCATGGCTTCCAATATGCTGTTTTGGCAAGTGCAATATCATAAACTCAAAGAAATTCAGATTCAGAAGACTCAGAACTCATCATCTTCCCCATGAGGACCCAACTGCTTTAGATAAACCTATTCTGAGTCAGAGAGATAACTCACTGGGTAGAACACATATCTTGCCATGCCTATAGTCCAGGTTCAGAAACCAGAAGTTTTGCTATTCTCTCTCTCTCTCTCTCTCTCTCTCTCTCTCTCTCTCTCACACACACACACACACACACACACACACACACACACACACACACACACACACCTGCCCCGCGCCTAAATGAAACAGTTGAAAAGTTGGCCTGGGAACAATGAAACCATGTGAATGTGATGCCCCAACTCAAAAACCAAACGGCAATAATGAAAAAAAAAAATGAAGACAGGGTCTAAGAAATGACTTAATTCTGATGAATGTCAGCTTGATATAATAGTCATAGAGGCTGCTAGGGAAGTCTGTTAAAATTTCTCACTGTCTTAGACCAGCAAAGTAGTTCACTTGTATATTGTGCTGCTTTGCCTTATGTAGAGCCCAGGTTCAAGTCTGGTCCTCATTGCCTTAAAGGAAGCTCTGGTGCTATGGTCTCCGTCTCTTTTTTCTCCTCTCTCTCCTTCTCAGCCTTCTCTGTCTATCTAAAAAAGTAGTAGTAAGATAAAATAAATAAATTTAAAACATTCCATCTGACTCATTGTCTTCTTTATAGCCCAACAAATATTTTATTTCCCAAACTTGTCATCTTTTCCCCTATTTTTTATTGCTGTAATATCATTCTGGGAAATCTTCCCTTCACATAATGTTCACAATTAGCAAGTGCATGTATTTGGCAATCTAGAAGTTCAACACTACTGAACAGCCAAATAAAATAAAATTCATAAAGAACAAATAAACTTATTTGAAGTCCTAAGTCCTGACTCTTTTTTAGTTCAGCATAATCTATAGACCCCAATGTTACCCATCTTTGAAATCTTCATATTTATGTAGATTCTGTGCACATACAACATTAAATTTTTGTCTCCTGCATTCTGTCTGATATTCTTCTCCTTGGATCAAAGTCTGAGGAAGTCTACTTTATGAGACAGAGCCTAAACTACAGTCTATGCAAAACTCTTGTTAGGGGCAGGGTGGTGGGAAACTGGTTAAGCACACACAGTACAAAGTGCAAGGATCTGCTCAAAGATCCAGGGTGGAACTCCCAGCCCCCCCCCCCCCCCTGCAGAAGGTTACACTACACCACTGGTAAAGCAGGCCTGCAGGTGTCTATCTGTCTCTCTCCTCCTCTATATCCCCCTCCTCTCTCAATTTATCTTTCTTTTTAAGATTTTATTTATTTATTATTGAGAAACAGGAGGAGAGAGAAAGAGCCAGATTTCACTCCGGTACATGTGCTTCCGGGGATTGAACTCAGGACCTCATGCTTGAGAGTCTGATGCTTTATCCACTGTGCCACTCACCTCCCGGACCACTCAATTTCTCTTTATTCTGTTCAATAAAATGGAAAAAATGGCTGCCAGGAGCAGTGGATTTGTAATGCTGGCACAGGGCCCCAGTGATAACCCTAGAGGCAGAGAAAAAAAATAAATTAACTAACTAAAATAAATAAATAAAACTGTTCCATAATGACTAGCAAGAAGGTGTGATGTTCTGCTTTTTAAAATAATAGTCTATTTTATTGAGAGAGACAGAGACAAAGATCAGAGCACAGCTCAGCTCTGGCTTTTGGTGGGTCTGAGACTCGAACCTGGAGCCACAGAGCTTCAGGCATGAGAATCTTTTGTGTCCCCAACTCAAGATCTGACTTTATTTATTTTTAGAAAGTTTATTTATTTATTTATTCCCTTTTGTTGCCCTTGTTTTTTATTGTTGTAGTTATTGTTGTTGTTATTGATGTCGTCATTGTTGGATAGGACAGAGAGAAATGAAGAAAGATGGGGAAGACAGAGAGGGGGAGAGAAAGACAGACACCTGTAGACCTTCTTCACCACTTGTGAAGCGACTCCCCTTCAGGTGGGGAGCTGGGGGTTTGAACCGGGATCCTTAAGCCAGTCCTTGTGCTTTGTGCCACCTGCGCTTAACCCGATGCGCTATTGCCTGACTCCCAAGATCTGACTTTCTGACCTCAACTGTTGGTACACATTGTCCTGCAGGAAAAAAAAAAAAACTTTTGCTTAAATTTGGAGACCTGATTGACTTTATTAAGCAATACACAAGTCAAGCAGCTTCCCATACAGCAATTGGAAATATTTTGCAAAGACTAACACACACAAAAAAGCAGTTTTTATTTACAGATAAAAAAGGGGGGGTAGGGGGTGGGGGTGGAGGGTGGACAACAGGGATGTTAGCAAAAGAAAAGATGATTCCTGGTAAAGCCACCTTCTCTCAGAGATAAAGATAGGCGGGCACCCAATACATCCATCCAAAAAGATCTGTGTACACATATGTTCTTGGCAGCACAATTTGTAATACCCAAAACCTGGAAGCAACCCAGGTGTCCAACAACAGATGAGTGGCTAAGCAAGTTGTGGTATATATACACAATGGAATACTACTCAGCTATAAAAAATGGTGACTTCACCGTTTTCAGCCGATCTTGGATGGACCTTGAAAAAATCATGTTGAGTGAAATAAGTCAGAAACAGAAGGATGAATATGGGATGATCTTACTCTCAGGCAGAAGTTGAAAAACAAGATCAGAAAAGAAAACACAAGTAGAACCTGAAATGGAATTGGCGTGTTGCACTGAAGTAAAAGACTCTGGGGTGGGTGGGTGGGGAGAATACAGGTCCAAGAAGGATGACAGAGGACCTAGTGGGGGTTGTATTGTTAAATGGGAAACTGGGGAATGTTATTCATGTACAAACTATTGTATTTACTGTTGAATGTAAAACATTAATTCCCCAATAAAGAAATAAATTTAAAAAAAAAAGATAGGCGGGCGTGTTTTATCACGCAGGCTACCTCTTGGTATGAATCAGAG
Source organism: Erinaceus europaeus (assembly GCF_950295315.1). Lineage (NCBI taxonomy): Eukaryota > Metazoa > Chordata > Mammalia > Eulipotyphla > Erinaceidae > Erinaceus > Erinaceus europaeus. The sequence continues at coordinate 30,685,720 of NC_080165.1, forward strand.
AACTCTCGATGGGTTAATTTAAGTTTACCCCCTGAAAGTGACTGATATTTTTATTAGATTAGGTATTAAGTTTGAGTATTAAGCCATAATGAACAATTCCATTTTCTGCCTTTTTTGTTAGTTTGTTTGTTGTGTAACTCTAAGCCACTTCTGTCTCACGTGAGTTAACTAATACCCTGCAAAGAGCACATTGAGATGGTCTGTGCAACATGATTAGGGAGGCCCAGCATAAAGTGAAAATGAAGGGTCCCTTGACAAACAATGGTAATAGTAAAGGGGGTCTTACATCAAAACAGAGGCCCTTTTGAGTGTGGGACCATGTGGGATAGAGAGTGTTCGCGATTTTAAAGAACTACATATGGATTAATCCCACCCTCAGAAGAATCACGGCTAAATCCAGATCTGCTACTTGGCAAAACCTTGCTCAATGTGTGAACACTTCTCATTCTCACCCGAGATTAGCATCTTGGCCTCTGTTGTCCATTTTTTGTTTTTATTTATTTATTTATTTAACCAGAGCACTGCTCAGCTCTGGCTTATGGTGGTGCGGGGGATTGAACCTGGGACTTTGAAGCCTCAGGCACGAGAGTCTCTTTGCATAACCATTATGCTATTTACCCTCTGCTGTTGTCCATTTTTTAGCAATTTTTTTTTTTTAACCAGAGCACTACTCACCTCTGGTTTATGATAGTGTGGGGGATTGAACCTGGGACTTTGGAGCCTCAGGTATGAGTCTTTTTGCATAACCATTATGCTGTCTACCCCCATCCCTGCCCATTTTTCAAAAGAGAAGATGGTGAAGGGCTGTCTAAGAGAATCAAGCAACAGGAGGGTTTATAATGGGTATGTAGGATGGGAGCTGTGGTTTGAGGCAGGCCCCAGAAGGCAGGATTGTTCCAGGTGAACTAGGTTGTCTCCTGAATGGACACAGAGGCTGCTAAATAAAAATGAGTACTTTGGGGCCAGGCAGTGGTACATCCAGTTGATCACACACATTCCCATCCATGCTCAAGAACCCAAGTCCAAGCCCCTGGAGGGAAGGTTCACGAGTGGTAAAGCAGTGCTGTAGGTATTTCTCTTTCTCTCTCTAACTGTACATGCCCTTTGAATTTTTTTTCTACAAGTATTTGCAATGAGAAAATATTTTTAAAAAATAGAAAATAACAATATTAAAAAATAAAGGCTTGGGAGTCGGGCGGTAACGCAGCGGCTTAAGCGCACATGGTGTGAAGCACAATGACGAGTGTAAGGATCCTGGTTCTAGCCCCTGGCTCCCCACTTAAGGGGAGTCGCTTCACAGGCAGTGAAGCAGGTCTGCAGGTATATATATTTTTCTCCCCCTCTGTCTTCCCTCCCCTCTCCATTTCTCTCTGTCCTATCTAACGATGATGACATCAATAACAACAAAAATAACTACTACAACAATAAAAAACAAGGGCAACAAAAGGGGAAATAAATAAATAAATATTAAAAAATAAAAATAAATAAAGACTTGGGGCTGAGCAGTGGCTCACCTGTCTGAGTGTACATGTTACAATGCACAAGGACCCGGGTTCAAGTCCTCAGTCCCCACCTGCAGGGGGAAAGCTTTGCAAGTACTGAAGCAGGGCTGCAGTTGTCTCTCTGCCTCTCTCCCTCTCTATCTCCCCCTTCCCTTTCAATTTCTCCCAGTTTCCATCCAATAATAAATAAAGATAATAAATTTTTTAAAAGTATGAAAATGACTGATGTCAAATATTTAAAGATAAATATTAAAAAAAAACAAAGGCTTGGGGCTGAGTGGTGGCCCATCTGGTTGAGCACACATGTTATAATGCTCAAGGACCCAGGCTCAAGCCCCTGGTCCCCACCTGCAGAGGGTAAGCTTTACGAGTGGGGAAGCAGGGCTGCAGGTGTCTCTCTGTCTCTCTCCCTCTCTATCTTCCCCTTCCTCTCTATTTCTGGCTGTCTCTATCCAATAAATTACTAAAGATAATAATAAATAGATACACAAATAAAATAAAAAATAAAGTCTTCATCGGTAAGAAGACAATTTATGAGTTGGGAAGCAGCACAAACTGTACAGCAAGCTTCAGAGAGGGGGCAGGAGTGCCTGACCTTATACTGAGTACAGTTAGGGTGATGTAACGACTTAGATCTATTTCAGAATTTTCCAGGAAAACCCATGTATATGGTGAGGGTTAATGGAGGCATACTCCATAGAAGAATGCACAAAAAACATCTACAGTCATATTTCACATGTGTAGAAAATTATAGTCAGCTGGCAAAAGAACTCGCCTGTATAGCGCACTGCTTTGCCATGTGCGTGCAACCCAGGTTCAAGCCCAGGCCTCACTGCACTGAAGGAAGCTTTGGTGTTGCGCTCTCTTTTTACTGCCTCTCTGCTTCTTTGTCTCTGTCTCTATCTGAAAAAGTCATCCAGGAGCAGTGAAGTCCCAGAGATGACAAAAAGGAAGAAAAGTAAGAAGAGGAAGAGGAAGGTAAAAAAAAAAAAAATGGCAAGGACCCAGGTTCGAGCCCCCAGTTCTCACCTGCAGGGGGAAAACTTTACAAATGGTGAAACAGGGCTGCAGATATCTCTCTGTATCTCCCCCTCTCCCACTTGATTTCTGGCTGTCTCTATCCAATAAATAAAGATAATTAAAAAAAAAAAGAAATGTCACCAGAGGCTTGTGTATAGTATAGTGTAATATAATACATCATAATGGAATTGGGTCAAAAAGGTTTCACTGTTGGACCTTGAAAAATTCATGTTAAGTGAAATAAGTCAGAAACAGAAGGATGAATATGGGATGATCTCACTCTCAGGCAGAAGTTGAAAAACAAGATCAGAAGAGAAAACACAAAAGTAGAACCTGAACTGGAATTGGCGTACTGCACCAAAGTAAAAGACTCTGGGGGGGCAGGGGGGTTACAGGTCCAAGAAGGATGACAGGGGACCCAGTGGGGGTTGTATTTTTATATGGAAACTGGGAAATGTTATGCCTGTACAAACTATTGTACTTATTGTTGAATGTAAAACATTAATTCCCCAATAAAGAAATTAAAAAAGAAAAGGTTTCACTGTGCACTCCACTGACCAGTTCTGTCCAAAAAAGGGTTTGACTGTTAGTACCAGGCTATTTGTGAGGCTCTGTCTTGGTTCAAAACCAAAGGACTACAACTATGGGTCTACTCCCAGGGAGGCTTATTACAGTAAACAAACTCAAGTCTTGAGCCATTCTGTTGTGCTTTCTATCCCCAGAGAGTCTGTCTTGGTTTTGGCAAGAAGGAAAAGGGATGTAAATTTGGAGAGTGGATTATTTGATTATAATCCCTGAATCTAAGGCTTCCTCTAAGATCTTCATTTTTAAAAAAACTTTTAAATTTTGTTTTATTTATTTATTGGATAGAAACAGAGTGAAATCAAAGGGGTGGAGATAGAGAGGGAGAGAGGGAAAGAGACAGCTACAACCCTGCTTCACTGCTCGTGAAGCTTCTCCCGTACATGTGGGGACCAGGGGTTTGAACCTCGGTCCTTATAATGTGAGCACTTAATCAGGTGCAGTACTGCCTGGGCACTCCTCTAAGATCTTCAAATCCTGGGCTAAATAACCATTCAAACATGATTGATTTGAAATTCATGGAAGAGATATCAGGTAGGAAATTTGGGCTCTGGGATTCTCAGCATTTGCCCCCCCCTGCCCCCCTCCCCTCTAGAGCCTGTGTTTTTCCTGAGTCAGATGTCTCCAAGGTGAGTGGGTGCCCACTGTGCTGTGTGCTGCTGTTTCTACTTTGATTTCCCTGAAAAATGGTGTGAGAGAGAGCCAAGCCCGGGAAACTGCTGTCAGCATGAAGGCAGAGAGTCAGCAAAGTAGTGCTTTCAAGCAATTAGCATGATTGCGCCTTGCAAGTCTAGAAGAACAAAATGTTTCCTTCTTTCATTTTGCTGCTTGGAACTCAGAGTCCAGTTTTCCTACCACAGTGACTAGTATAGAGAAGTCTTGTAAGTTTTAGCTTACCTACAATTTTATCTCATTTTCATTCTTGTGTATTTGCTCACCTTCTACTAACTTATTGTCATTACTATTTGCTTTAATAGCTATAATGAGGTATAATTCACACACAATGAGTTGCCTGTATTTAAAGTGTATAACTTGAGGGTGGGGAGATAGCATAAAAGTTATGCAGAAAAGATTTTCATGCCTGAGGCTCCCTAGTCTCAGGTTCAGTCCCTGGTACTCTAAGTAAAGCTAAGGAGTACTCTAGTAAGTAAGTAAATAAATAAATGAATGAATGAATAAATAAATAAATAAATAAATAAATAAATAAAATGTGTGGGAGTGGGGAGAGATAGCAAAATGATTATGCAGAGAGACTCTCATGCCTGAGGCTCAAAAGTCCTTACGGCAGGTCCTTGAGCTTTGTGCCACCTGCGCTTAACCCGCTGCGCTACCGCCTGACTCCCTTTATAGCTCTTCATATGTCACACCGGGGGCTCACTTTTCATTGGCCCGATGGCGTAAACTCCTCCCTCTTCATATAGTGCAAAAAAGAAAAAGGGAAACCCTTTGCCAAGTGAATCTCTGTACCACCTGTGCAAACTCAGTGAAAATAAAATATCTAGTGTGAATCCCAGTTCCATGTGTGTAAACCTAGAGAAAACAAAATGGACTTTCCAGGACCCTCTGTGTTCTGAATTTTCCCTCAACTCACCCTTCCCTCCTTTTCTCCCTCCTCCCTCCCCTTCTTTTCTCCTTTTTATTTCCTTTTTTTCCTTTCTTGATAGAGATAGAGAGACATAAAGAGGGAGAGGGAGAAAGATGGGAAAAAAAGAGAGAGAGATGTCTGCAGTACTACTTAAGATGCTTTCCATCTGTTTGGATTCGAGTCCTCCCTGCATGGTAATATGTCCACTTACCAGGTGCACTACCACAAAGCCTCTACTTAGCTTTTTCAAAACTTTCATATCCAGGGAACCAGGTAGAAGATATTCTTGTGTTTGCTTGACTTCTTTCTTATTTAAATTTTCTTTCTTTGGGGATTAATAGTTTACAGTCAACAGGAAAATACAGTAGTCTGTACATGCATAACATGTCCTGGTTTTCCACCTAACAATTCAACCCCCACTAGGTCCTCCTCTGCCGTCATGTTCAGGACCTTCCTCCCCCGGACCCCAGAGTCTTTTGCTTTGGTGCAATACATCAATTGCCTGACTTCTTTAAAACACTCAGAATAATTATTTGGAGGCTCATCCAAGTTTCATTTGCTTGTTCCCTTAGACTGTTGAGTAGTGATCCATTGGACAGGGAAATAAGTTGCTTCTAGTCTGGGACTCTGGCATATAAATCTGCTAAATCATTTCAGGGCAAACTCTGGGAAGACGTATACTTTCATTTTTCTTCGGTAAAAAAAAAAATCTTGGATGGAATATCTGGTTCAATATATAAATAGGTATATATTGAAAACTTTTAAGAAACCTAATTTTTGTCAAAATGACCGCATTATTTTCACCTTGGATTTTTTTTTTTTAAGTATTGTATGCTAGCCAACCTCATATAATGTAAGCACTTAACCCAGTGTGCCACCACCTGGTCCCTTGTTTGGATATTTGTTTAAATATTTTTATCATTAAAAAAATTGGGGAGTTGGGCGGTAGCACAGCGGGTTAAGCGCACGTGGAGCAAAGCGCAAGGACTGGTGTAAGGATACCGGTTTGAGCCCCGACTCCCCACCTTCAAATGAAGCAGGTCTGCAGGTGTCTTTCTCTCCCCCTCTCTGTCTTCCCCTCCACTCTCCATTTCTCTCTGTCCTATCCAACAACAATGGCATCAATAACAACAATAAAAATAAATAAATATATATTTTTTTAAAAAGCAGTTAGCAAGAGTAGCTTTGGAAAAAGAATTGGGTTGCTGGGTGAAGGAGATAGCACTCACAAAGTTTTCCCTCTGAAGGTGGAGATCAAGGGCCTGAACCTGGGTCCCTGCACACTGTAACGTCTGTGCTCAACCAGACGCCACCTGGAACCCTCTGGATTCTCTTCTGAGACACTCACAGTCCCACTCCTGACTCAAGCAACATCCCTCTCCTGACTCAAGCACCTCCCCAAGTAAGTCTCCATCTCCTCAAACTACCAAAGTGGGGATTAGGATTTCCACACTTGGATGGTGGAATATGGGAGACACATTCAGAGAAACCACCCATCATAGTCTTCAGTAAAAGGTGAAAGTGCTGGGAAATAGAAATCCAGACCCTTACAGTTTTCTGTAAGGTAGGCTGTTTAGGAATTCATGTTTATAAATTCCACTGGGGGTAGGGGTGGGGAGGCAGTGGCACACCCAGCAGAACTGCACACCTTACCATGTACATGGAACCAAGCTGAAGCCCTTGATCCCCACCAGCAGGGAAAAATTGTGAACAGTGGAGCAGTGCTGCAGGTGTATACCTCTACACATACACACACACACACACACACACACACACACACACACACACACACACACACACCATTTCTCTCTGTCTATAAGAAAAAGAAGGATAAGCGCATGTGACACAAAGGATCCCAGTTTGAGCCCCCTACACAGGAGTCGATTTACAAGTGGTGAAGCAGGTCTGCAGGTGTCTTATCTTTCTCTCCCCCTCTCTGTCTCCCCCCCCCCCATTTCTCTCTGTCTTATCAACAACAAGGAAATCACTAACAACAACAGTACTAACTACAACAAGGGCTACAAAATGGAATAAATAAATAAATAAAAAAGTCAAAGATAAGAGGGGCCGGGCAGTGGCACACCTGACTAAGCACACGTTACAGTGTGTAAGGACCTGAGTTGGAGCCCCCGGTCTCCACCCACAGGGGGGAAGCTGCATGAGTGCTGAAGCAGGGCTGCAGGTGTCTCTTTATCTCTCTCCCTCTCTATCACTCCCTTCCCTCTAAATTTCTGATTGCCTTTATTTATTCAATAAATAAATAAAGATAATTTAAAATTTTTAAAAGAAAATCATCTCTTTAAAAAAAAAGAAAGAAAAAGAAAAGAAAAGAATGGCTACCAGAGCAGCTCATTATCTTTTTATCCTTCTGGCTGTCTCTCGTTCTGAAGAGTAGAAATGTAAAAATTTTAGTCAAATCAACTTTGTTACTTTTATCTTTTGTGAACCATATTTTTGGTACTATGTCTTAGAAATATTTGAATAGGGCTTGGGAAATAGAATAAAGGTTATGCAAAAAATTCCTTGCCTGAGACTCCCAGGTTCAGTCCTAAGCACCAGCACAAGCCAGAGCTGTGCAGTGTTCTGGTAAAAAAAAAAAAAAAATTGAATCATAAAGGTCAAATCAAATGGTTCAATCCAAATCTAGGCATGCAAAGGACATGTGATTTCCATGACTCAGTGCAATGCCCATTCATTTGTCAGCAGGTATTGACTAAATCTCAGCAAAGAATCAGGTGCCAGTCTGGGAATTGGAGTGACAACAACTAACAAGTAGGGGAGCTCTGCCTTGATGGAATGCACTGCTGCCAATGAGAGAAGACATTAAGGTAATTAGAAAACAGAGAATAACTTCTGTAAAGAGTATGAAGCAGAAAGGTATGGGAAATAGGTGGACAAAGAATGAAGACCCTTAGATCCCTGGAAGTGGCAGTCAATCACACATCAGGATAAGTCTGTCCCAGCTGAAGTGGGAGGTTAATCTAGGTCACATTTAAAGCCGTGAACTAGGGACAGACAGATGGTGTGGAAGGCTCTCCCCTGATGTTTCCCAATAGTTATGGTCAGTGTGACACCAGTTTCCTCAGAAGGGTGAGCTAAGCTTTTCTCCGTATCCCTTGAGTAAGTCTCTCCCAGTAATTGTCACTTTGGCATGAGGAACTAAGTCAACTGAGTCTCTGTGGACCTCGAGAAGTCTGTTACTATCACTCGGAGGAATGCAGACAAATGTAGGTTAAGAGCAGTGGAAACCATGAAGCTGTGAGTTTCTTGTCTTGTCTCAGTCCTTTCTCCTTTTACTTTCCTTTTCCTTCCTCCTTTCCTTCCTTCCTTCCTTCCTTCCTTCCTTCCTTCCTTCCTTCCTTCCTTCCATTCTTTTTTCCTTCTATTTATTGTCACTAGGGTTTTTGCTGAGGCTTGGTGGCTGCACAACTAATCCACCCTTTCTCTTTTTTCTAACAGAAGAAGCAATCACTATTCCCCCTTTTCAAGATTTGGAAAAGTATAGTTTCATGGGTAATCATCTATATATAGGTTGAGTGTGAGTTTTCTCTCTATTGCTCCCTCCTTCTTTCTCTTAAGCCCATCCTTTTAATTATTCAAGTTTCTCTCTTTCTTGAGTCATGAAATGTCTTTCTCTTCTGATAACATAGAAACATTATCCTTGTTCCCTTTTTTTGTTTTTTGCTTCCAGGATTATTGTTGGGGCTTGGTGCCTGCACCACAAATCCACTGCTCCTAGAGGCTACTTTTTCCCCTTTTGTTGCCCTTGTTTTTTTTTTCTTTTTATTTAAGAAAGGAGACATTAACAAAACCATAGAATAAGAGGGGTACAATTCCATACAATTCCCATAACCTGATCTCCATATCCCATCCCTTCCCCTGATACCCTTGCCATTCTCTATCCCTCTGGGAGTATGGATCCAGGGTCATTGTGGGTTGCAGAGGGTGGAAGGTCTGGCTTCTATAATTGCTTCCCTGCTGAACATGGGCATTGACAGGTCGATCCATACTCCCAGCCTGTCTCTCTCTTTCCCTAGTAGGGTGGGGCTCTGAGGAAATGGAGCTCCAGTACACATTGGGGTCGTCTGTCCAGGGAAGTCTGGTGAGCATCTTGCTGGCATCCAGAACCTGGTGGCTGAAAAGAGAGTTAACATACAAAGCCAAACAAATTGTTGAGCAATCATGGACCTAAAGACTGGAATAGTGCAGATGAAGTGTTGGGGGGTATTCCCTGCATGCTCTTGTGTACTTCTGCTTTCAGGTATATATTTTTCCCCTAGTTTATGGGCACAGGTGAACCTATGCTCTATCTCAGGGGACCTGGACTATATCTAGGTTTGGGGACTTTATTGGGGAGTGGACCACCTGGAATGGAATTAGAGAATACTATGAAAGGAAAGGTCTCACCCAAGTGATGAAGATGAAGGGTTGTCATTCCACACCTGAAGTCTCTGGTCACAGTCTGAAGTGAAGCATGCTGGGGTGGCACTCGTTGCATTGATTAGGTTGCAATCCGTGGATGCAATATTATTTGATTTGAATTGAGAGCAGCATGCAGAAAAGTAGGCCCCACCTTAAGGTTCCAGGACTGGGGGAAATATAGGCTCTATAGTGGAAATGTGAGGTTCCTGTTGTCTTAGGGTTCAAGAAGACAATGGATAGTTTTTGTTATCGTCACATTATTTAGTGATAGGGTTAACTTTGGAAAGTCCCTTTGATAGGGTTTGAGGTATAATACCCAGCATCTTGTGTATAGCTGTGCTACCGGTTGCTTCTGTTCTTCCTGGTCTAGGCTTTTGGGAGAGACAACATATCAAAGACAGCCTATGTATTAAAAAGACTCCCTCTGTGTTTTAAGAAGTTCTAGACATATCATCAGTTTTTCGCCTCTCATATTCATTAAATAGTGGTTTATATGTTTACACTTTAATAGGATTGTACATAAACACCACTCCCACCACCAAAAGACTGTGTCCCATCCCCATCACCCACACCCTGCCCCCCACCCCCCACAGTGCCGGGAAGCCCAGTGACCACCCTCCCCTTCACCACAGGGTTTTTACATTGGTGCCCTGATCTCGATTTAATCAGATCCTGCTTTTGGTTTCCCTTTCTGTTCTTCTTTCTCAACTTCTGTTGATGAGTGGTGACATCCCATACTCATCTTTATCTTTCTGACTTAGCTGACTTAACATAATTTCTTCTAGCTCTGTCCAAGGGGTCAGATAAGGTGGGCTCATTGTTCTTAATAGCTGCATAGTATTCCATTGTGCATATGTACCACAGCTTTCTCAGCCACTCATTTGCTGTTGGGCACCTGGGTTCCTTCCAGGTTTTAGCTATTATGAATTGTGCTGCTATGAACATAATGTACACACATCTTTTTGGTTGGGCATTATGGAATCCTGTTAGCCTATGTACATTGAGTCTAGACAACTGATTGAGAAAGAAAACACAATACAAAACAAATGGGGGGAAAAAGAAAAAAAAAACTTTCAAGCAGTCTTTCCCAGGCTTGGTGAGTCTTGCTTGATTAGCTAATTGTCACTTGAATGGGTCTAAGTCCCTTACTCAGAGGGACAACAAAAACAGCCTAGAAATTTGGAAGCAGGGTTTAATGGCACCCCAGTGGGGCAGGAATCTTGGTAAAGAGAGGAGCTCCATGGGGAGCCTGCTAGCAGCAGCTCCCTACCCCTGGGGTCTGGTTATAGGGAGAGGGGAGCTGAGAGAAATAATCAAGAAATTTCCTTTTCTTTTGCACTAATTTTTAACCCAAATTGACTTATAATCACCTCCATGGTCTACCTTTAGGATGCCTCCTTGCTTGTCCCACTGAAGGCCAGGATTTCAAGGCTTTCTAGCAGTTGATGTCAGAGACCACGGGTGCTGCTACTTTCCAGTCGCCATCTTGGCTCCGCCACCTTCACCCTTGTTGTTTAACGTTGTTGTGGTTATTATTGTTGTTGTCATTGATGTCGTTGTTATTGGATAGAGCAGAGAGAAATTGAGAGAGGAGGGGAAGACAGAGAGGAGAAGAGAAAGATAGACACCTGCAGACCTGCTTTACCACTTGTGAAGCAGCCCACCTGCATTGGGAGCCAGGGGCTTGAACCAGAATCCTTACGACAGTCCTTGCGCTTCACACCGTGTGTGCTTAACCTGCTGCGCTACCACCCGACGCCCCTCATTTTTCTTTAGAATGTACAAATACATGAATATTCCATACAGATGTCATTACATGTAAGCTTTTCTCCTATGGATCTAATGTCTGTGTATCTATTCAGCCTTGGAAAAACCCAGATGAGGCAGAGTGAAAGGCCTCCCATATCCCAACATCAAAAACATGAAACAAGATCAGGCTGTGACACACCTGGTTAAGTGCACATGCACAGTGACACAGGTCAAGCCCCCAGCCCCCCACCTGCAGTGGGGGGGAGGAAGCTTCACAAGTGGTGACACAGAGCTGCAGGTGTCTCTTACTTTCTCTCACCTCTCTCTCGCCCTTTTTTTATTTTTTATTTAAGAAAGGAGACATTAACAAAATCACAGGATAAAAGGGGTACAACTTCACACAATTCCCACCACCCGATCTCCATATCCCATCCCATCCCCTGATAGCTTTCCCATTCTCTATCCCTCTGGGAGTATGTACCCAGGGTCGTTGTGGGATGCAGGAGGTGGAAGGTCTGGCTTCTGTAATTGCTTCCCCGCTTCTTCTTCTTCTTCTTCTTCTTCTTCTTCTTCTAGCGTTTGCCCTTCTTCCGTAGCCAGTCAACAGCATCAGGTTGAGCCTGATGTAAAGTTTCGAGACCTCCTTTGAATCTGGAGAGGGGGCAGTCGTTGACTATGTGGGTCATAGTCTGTCTGTAGCCGCAGGGGCAGTTCGGGTCATCTCTGGCTCCCCAGCGATGGAACATAGCTGCGCACTGGCCATGGCCTGTTCGATAGCGATTGAGGAGGGCCCAATCATAACGTGCTAGGTCAAAGCTGGGTTGACGCTTGCAGGGGTCTGTGATGAGGTGTTTGTTCTTTACCTCAGCTGACTGCCAACTCTGTTTCCAAGAGTCTGGAACAGAGACGTTCAGTGTAGGTGTAGGGGACCAGATTGGGTGACGAGACGTCAAGCGTTGGACAGGGTGGGCGAAGATATCCGCGTATATTGGCAGGTCAGGTCGAGCGTAGACGTGGGAAATGAACTTAGATGATGCCGCACCCCGACGAATATCTGGTGGGGTGATGTTGCTAAGAACTGGCAGCCATGGAACCGGGGTGGAATGGATGGTTTCAGAAATTATCCTCATGGAGGAATATAATTTTGAATTCCTCGCTGAACATGGGCATTGACTGGTCGATCCATACTCCCAGTCTGCCTGTCTCTTTCCCTAGTAGGGTGGGGAAGCAGAGCTGCAGGACACATTGGTGAGGTCGTCTGTCCAGGGAAGTCTGGTGGGCATCATGCTGGCATCTGGAACTTGGTGGCTGAAAAGAGAGTTAACATACAAAGCCAAACAAACTGTTGAACAATTATGGACCTAAAGGCTGGAATAGTGCAGATGAAGTGTTGGGGGGGTACTCACTGCAGACTCGTGTACTTCTGCTTTCATGTATATATTTTGCCCTAGTTTATGGAACCTCTCTCTCTTTTAATTTAATTTAATAAATTTTTTCAGGTATCATACATTTTCTTTTTTTTTTTTTGTTTTGCCTCCATGTATTTTTTTTTTTACAAAAGTGCATGTCAACAGGCATTTAAATCCACACCATTCCCACTGCCAGAGTTCTGAATCTTCAGTCTCCCCACTGCAAGCCACCACAGCTGCCCCAAAGTGGTAGACACGGCCAACCATCATCTCTACAACTCTCTGTCCACATTTATACCTAACTGTGCCCTTTTTCTTCCTGATTCAATCCTCTCTTCCTCTTCAAGCCACTCATGACATCATAATTATCTCCATATGTCCCTCTCCTTTTCCTTCTCTCTGGGTGCTATGGAGCTGGAGTGCAGAGTCCTCTTATCTTCATCCTATCACTTCTTCCTTACTGGGAGTATGGATCAAGGTTGTTTTGAGAAGCAGAAGATAGGAGTTCTGGCTTCTGTAGCTGCTTCTCCGCTGAGCATGGGTGTTGACAAGTCAATCCATATCCCCAGCCTGTTTCTATCTTTCCCTAGTGGGCCAGAGCTCTGGAGAGGCCAGGTCCCAGGACACACTGGTGAGGTTGTCTGCCTGAAGAAGTCAGGATGGGATCATGGTAACATTTGTAACTTGGTGTCTGGAAGGTGGCAGGACATAAATTGAGACAAAATGGTTAATAAAACAGAAATCAAAAAAGAGGAATACAGCAGATGTCTCTCCATTTCTCTATCTTCCTTTCCTCTCAATTTCTCTCTGTCCTATCAAATTAAATAATGTAAACAAATATATAAAAAAGATGAAATGGCAAAGACACTCTAAAAGAAGAGGGAAACCCTGGAGAGAGTGAAGTCCTGGAGACCAGCAAGGAAAGAGTCTCCATATGGAGCAGATCACTGGTGCCAAGTGTTGCTGAGAAGGGGACGGAGCTGAGAACTGAGATGCCATGGGGTCCTGGACTGGAGCTGCCACCATGGGTGGTGGTGGAGGAAGATCCGCTGGAATAATTGCCAAAGAGGAAGTGGAGACAGAGATTATAAACAGTTCTGCTGAGAGCTCTGCTGCAGAGATGAGCAGAGAATTGGAAGAGAAAAGAGTGGGTCAACAAATGGGGCCATGAGTCCTTTTTCTCCCTCTCCTCATCCTCTCCCTCCTCCTTTTTTAATGGGAGACATGATAGCAGGTTTGCATGTGGATAGAAATGGCCCCACAAAAGGAGAATTAATTGATGGTTCTAAAGAGAAAGGCACCTTGAGGTTCTGCTGTTTCAGGCCTTTGAGTGGCAGACATGCTATGAATATTTCTAAACTGTATGTCTCTAGGTCAAATCATCATGATATACAACTTACATATACATGATTTTTATTTAAATATACATCCCCTTTTAAACTTTAATTTGGACAAACAATACTGCCAAAGTAAGTTCTTATGCACTGATTTAAAAATAAAACACAGAAAATCAACAACATTAAGGCACACCAGAGATTAGGGGGAAAACATTCTAATAAAATTTAAAACTGGAAAAATGAGGGAGGTGGGTGGTAGCACAACCAGTTAAGTGCACATGACACAAAATGCAAGGGCTGGCAAAGGATCCTGGTTCGAATCCCTGGCTTCCCACCTGCAGGGGAGTTAATTCACAAGTGGTGAAGCAGGTCTGCTAGTGTGAGTCTTTCTCTCCCCCTCTCTGTCTTCCCCTCCTCTCTATTTCTCTCTGTCCTATCCAACAACAATGACAGCAATAACAACAATAATAATAACCACAATGAAACTTCTGGAGGTGGGGCTATGAGCAGCAGCAGACATGTTTCTCTCCTCTCCTCTCCTCTCCTCTCCTGGATCAATTAGGAATACCAAAGAAGACCACCTGGGACCGAAACAAGACAGGACTAGAACAACTTCAGGAACCCACCAAATCACTGGTGGGTGCAAACACATGTGGCTGGTGGACAGAGAGGGGGCTAAGGAGAGTTTAAATGGCTGGTATCAATCTGGAAGTTTATCAGAGTCACCACCTCCAGTCTGTTCCACCAACAAGGGGATGGCTGAAGGGAGGAGAGGACTCCCTGGAGACTCACCAAATGCAACTGTGAGTCTCCATTGCTACGGCCCTCAGAATCTGGAGAAACGGCAGGGAGGGACACCAGGGAACAGAGATCTAACCAGAAAACTCAGGAGAATACATATATCTTGGTGGCATAGTGGTGGGGCTGTGAAAGTCTCTATGTATAACCACTGGATTATCTCTGACACACCCTGCTTTATCTCTTGGTCAGGAGTCAGTGATTAAGCTAAGAACCTGACTTATAGTTTAAAAACCCTCAGGCTCCCATAGCCTACAGGGAAGAAAAAGCACAAAAGAGGCTTTTAAGCCACTGATCTCCAAATCAGGGATTAAAATACTATTGAAACAACTGTTAACTTCCACCACTGTGAACCCTTTAATTACCTTACTTAGACATAAATCAATCCAGGCAATAGTGATCAGTAATTTGAAAAGTACTGACAGAGAGAACTCATAAAATAATATATAAAATGGTTAAACCAACAAGAAGAAATATTGGAGAAATGAACCAGGACAAGAGTACAGCTAAAAGCCCTCCAAAGGGTGAAGCACAAAATAATGAGGTCAACATCCAAACACTAGCTAAGGAAATAATCACAGGAGTGAGTAAAGAGTTTCAAAGAATTGTCATCAGAAATGGAGAAACAACCAATGAGACCCTGGAAGAAAACACTAATTATCTCAAGGTTATTAGAGAGCTGAAAGCTGAAATAGCTGAGCTAAGAACACAACTAGCTGAACAAGCTAAAACAGTATCAGAACAGGGTAATAAAATAGATGAACTCCAGAGTACAGGAGAGGGGAGAAAGAATAGAATCAATGAGGCTGAAGACAGAATTAGTAAGATCGAGGACAAATTAGAGACAACTAAAAAAGAAGAGATCTCAAAAGAGATTAAGAGATACTGAAAACAACAACAAAGTCCTATGGAAGTATTTCAAAAGAAACAATATACGCATTATTAGTTTACCAGAGGAAGAAAGAGAGGGAGAGGAAGAAAGCATTCTTCAGGCCATAATAGCTGAGAGCTTCTCTAGTCTAGACAACATAAAAGACATAAAGGTTCAAGAAGCCCAGAGGGTCTCAAACAGAATTAAGCCAGAATTAAAGACACCAAGACACATCATATTAGAATGGAAAGGAATAACGATAAAGAAGGGATCCTGAAGGCTGAAAGAGAAAAACAAAGGGTTACCTACAGAGGAAAACCCATAAGATTAGCAGCAAACTTCTCCACACAAACACTACAGGCAATAAAAGAATGGCAAGGTATCTATCAAGTGCTCACTGAAAAAGGCTTTTAACCAAGACTACTGTATCCTGCTAGACTGTAATTCAGACTAGATGGAGGCATAAAAACCTTCTCAGACAAGCAACAGTTGACGGAATTAACTATCATCAAGCCTGCCCTGAAAGAAATTCTAAAAGGTCTCCTATAAACAGTCAGACCACCATAAATATGTCATATATGAGAACACTCTAAAAATTTACAAGAATGGCATTAAAATATCTTCAATTTTTGATATCAATAAATGTCAGTGGCCTGAATTCACCAATTAAAATACACAAAATTAGAAGATGGATCAGAAAATACAACCCTACAATATGCTGTCTACAGGAAACCCACCTAACTCAACAAGACAATCATAGACTTAAATTAAAAGGATGGAAAACTATCATACAAGCCAATGGCCCACAAAAAAGGGCAGAAACAGCTATTCTCATATCTGACACGATAGACTTTAAAATAGATAAAGATAAAATAGATAAGATTAAAAAAGATAGGAATGGACACTACTTAATGCTCAGAGGATCAGTCAATCAAGAGGACTTAACAATTATTAACATCTATGCACCCAATGAGAAACCATCTAAGTACATCAAACATCTACTGAAAGAGCTACAGCAATATATTAACAGTAACACAATCATAGTAGGGGACTTCAAAGCCCCACTCTCTCAACTTGACAGATCATCCAGTCAGAAAATCAATAAAGACATAGGGAGCTAAATGAGGAGATAGATAAAGTAGAACTATTGGACATTTTCAGAGTCATTCATACCAAGAAACTGGAATACACATTTTATTCAAGTCCACATGGGTCATTCTCAAGGATAGACCATATTTTAGGCCATAAAGACAGCATCAGCACATTCAAGAGCATTGAAATCACCCCAAGCATCTTCTCAGACCACAGTGGAATTAAACTAACACTTAACAATCAACAAAAAATTAGTAATAGTCCCAAAATGTGGAAGCTCAACAGTACACTTCTTTTTTTTTTTAATATTTATTTTATTTATTTATTCCCTTTTGTTGCCCTTGTTGTTTTATTGTTGTAGTTATTATTGTTGTTGTCATTGTTGGATAGGACAGAGAGAAATGGAGAGAGGAGGGGAAGACAGAGAGGAAGAGAAAGATAGACACCTGCAGACCTGCTTCACCGCCTGTGAAGCGACTCCCCTGCAGGTGGGGAGCTGTGGTTCGAACCGGGATCCTTATGCCGGTCCTTGTGCTTTGCGCCACCTGCGCTTATACAGCCCGACTCCCAACAGTACACTTCTTAACTACTTCTGGGTCAAAGAGGAAATATCAAAATGTTTCAAGAGTTCAATGAAAAAGAAGACACAAGCTATTTGGGACAAAATATTTGGGACACAGCTAAGGCAGTACTGAGAGGGAAGTTCATAGCTATACAAGCACACATTAGGAAACAAGAAAAAGCACAAATAAACAGCCTGATTGCACATCTTAAAGACCTAGAAGAAGAACAACAAAGGAACCCTAAAGCAACCAGAAGGACAGAAATTGCTAAAGTTAGGTCAGAAATCAATAACATTGAAAATAAGAAAACCATACAAAAGATCAACGAAAGTAAATGTTGGTTCTTCAAAGGAGTGAACAAAATCAACAAACCTTTAGCCAGACTCACAAAACAAAAAAGGGAGAAAACCCAAATAAATCAGATCAGAAATAAAAGAGGAGATATCACAACAGACACCGCAGAAATTCAACATATCATGCGAGGCTTCTATGAACAACTATATGCCACCAAGCTAGAGAAGCAGGAAGAAATGGATGATTTCCTAGATACCTACCAACTTCCAAAACTAAGTAAAGAGGAAGTAAACAACATGAACAGGCCCATCACAGCTAATGAAATTGAAATAGTAATCAAAAATCTTCCCAAGAATAAAAGTCCTGGACCAGATGGTTTTACAAATGAATTCTACAAAATCCTCAAAGATGAAATAATACCTCTACTTTTAAAAGTCTTCCAGAAGATTAAAAACACTGGAATACTCCCTTCCAGCTTCTATGAAGCAACATCACTCTCTTACCAAAATCAGACAGGGACACAACCAAAAAAGAAAACTACAGACCAATATCTCTGATGAACATAGATGCGAAAATATTGAACAAAATTCTAGCCAACCGGATACAGCAGTCTATTAAAAAGATTGTTCATCATGACCAAGTGGGGTTTATCCCAGGCATGCAAGGTTGGTTTAATACACTTAAATCAATCAACGTGATCCACCACATCAACAAAAGCAAGACCAAAACCCACATGGTCATATCAATAGATGCAGAGAAAGCCTTTGACAAAATACGACATCCCTTTATCATCAAAACACTACAAAAAATGGGAATAGATGGAAAATACCTGAAGATAGTGGAGTCTATATATAGCAAACCTACAGCCAACATCATACTCAATGGTGAATACTGGAAGCATTTCCACTCAGATCAGGTACTAGACAGGGCTGCCCACTATCACCATTACTATTCAACGTAGTGTTGGAAGTTCTTGCCATAGCAATCAGGAAGGAACAAGGAATTAAAGGGATACAGATTGGAAGAGAAGAAATCAAACTCTCCCTATTTGCAGATAACATGATAGTATACACAGAAAAACCTAAGGAATCCAGCAAGAAGCTTTTGGAAATCATCAGGCAATACAGTAATATGTCAGGCTACAAAATTAACATTCAAAAGTCAGTGGCATTCCTCTATGCAAACACTAAGAAGAAGATGAAATCCAGAAATCAATTACTTTTACCATAGCAACAAAAACAATAAAACATCTAGGAGTAAACCTAACCAAAGAAGTGAAAGACTTGTATACTGAAAATTATGAGTCACTACTCAAAGAAATTGAAAAAGACACAAAGAAGTGGAAAGATATTCCATGTTCATGGGTTGGAAGAATTAACATCATCAAAATGAATATACTACCCAGAGCCATATACAAATTTAATGCTATCCCCATCAAGACCCCAAGCACATTTTTAGGAGAATAGAACAAATGCTACAAATGTTTATCTGGAACCAGAAAAGACTTAGAATTGCCAAAACAATCTCGAGAAAAAAGAACAGAACCAGAGGCATCACACTCCCAGATCTCAGATTATATTATAGGGCCATTGTCATCAAAACTGCTTGGTAATGGAACATGAACAGACACACTGACCAGTGGAATAGAATTGAGAGCCCAGAAGTAAGCCCCCACACCTATGGACATCTAATCTTTGACAAAGGGGCCCAGACTATTAAATGGGGAAAGCAGAGTCTCTTCAACAAATAGTGTTGGGAAAAAAATGGGTTGAAACACGCAGAAGAATGAAACTGAACCACTATATTTCACCAAATACAAAAGTAAATTCCAAGTTGATCAAGGACTTGGATGTTAGACCACAAACTATCAGATACTTAGAGGAAAATATTGGCAAAACTCTTTTCTGCATAAATTTTATAGACATCTTCAATGAAATGAATCCAATTACAAAGAAGACTAAGACAACCATAAACCTATGGGACTACATCAAATTAAAAAGCTTCTGCACAGCTAAAGAAACTACTACCCAAACCAAGAGACACCTCACAGAATGGGAGAAGATCTTTACATGCCATACATCAGACAAGAGTTTAATAACCAACATATATAAAGAGCTTGCCAAACTCAACAACAAGACAACAAATAACCCCATCCAAAAATGGGGGGAGAACTTGGACAGAATATTCACCACAGAAGAGATCCAAAAGGCCGAGAAACACATGAAAAAATGCTCCAAGTCTCTGATTGTCAGAGAAATGCAAATCAAGACAACAATGAGATATCACTTCACTCCTGTGAGAATGTCATACATCAGAAAAGGGAACAGCAGCAAATGCTGAGAGGTTGTGGGGTCAAAGGAACCCTCCTGTACTGCTGGTGGGAATGTAAATTGATCCAGCCTCTATGGAGAACAGTCTGGAGAACTATCAGAAGGCTAGAAATGGACCTACCCTATGACCCTGCAATTCCTCTCCTGAGGATATATCCTACGGAACCCAACACACCCATCCAAAAAGATCTGTGTACACATATGTTTTTGGCAGCACAATTTGTAATAGGCAAAATCTGGAAGCAACCCAGGAGTCCAACAACAGATGAGTGGCTGAGCAAGTTGTGGTATATATACACAATGGACTACTACTCAGCTATAAAAAATGGTGACTTTACCATTTTCAGCTGATCTTGGATGGACCTTGAAAAAATCATGTTGAGTGAAATAAGTCAGAAACAGAAGGATGAATATGGGATGATCTCACTCTCAGGCAGAAGTTTAAAAACAAGATTAGAAAAGAAAACACAAGTAGAACCTGAACTGGAATTGGCATCTTGCACCAAAGAAAAAGACTCTGGGGTGGGTGGTTGGGGAGAATACAGATCCAAGAAGGATGACAGAGGACCTAGTGGCAGTTGTATTGTTATATGGAAAACTGGGGAATGTTATGCAAGTACAAACTATTGTATTTACTGTTGAATGTAGAACATTAATTCCCCAATAAAGAAATTTTTAAAAAATAATGAATTAAATAATAACAATAATAGCTAGAAGATCTAATGAGGAAAAAACTTATGAAAGGCACATAAATTCTACTGAGAATTGAAGACAGGATCCTTAAATAAACTAGTGTGAAGGAACTTAATCTAGCACAGTTGCCTTAAGTTAGTGGTGACTATATTGTTTTTATAAAATAATAATAATAATAATAATAACCACAACAACAACAAAAATAAGGGCAACAAAAGGGAAAAAAATAGCCTCCAGGAGCAGTGGATTCATGGTGCAGGCACCGAACCCCAGCAATAACCCTGGAAGCAAAAAAAATAAAATAAATAAAATAAAACTGGAAAAAATGAGAGACTTCAATTTGACTAATACGGCTATGTAGACAGAATTTTTTCTTTCCTTCGCCAGTGTTTCATCCTGGTGGCTGTGATAAAACCAACTTCTGCTCTTTCCTATCAGCAGGGTTGAATAGTTCTATAGTGTCTGTTGTGGTGGGAGTTCTCAGTTTCAGAGAAACCAGTCCTAGTGATCAATGTCTCATCTGAAATTCAAGGGCCAAAAATTTAATCTTAAGAGCCAAGTGGAGACTGCATAAGAATCTTATTTTTGTCCAAAATATTTGTCTTGAAAAACTGGAATCATCATTTATGGAATCCCTCTAAAATTACTGGACACTTAAGGTTGAGAATTGAGCTATTTGGGTCAAGGGCAACAATTCTGGCCAAATTTTAAAAGAAATGTTCACTCTACAGTGTCATATACACTTTGTCCGTTAGATGGCACCATTGTGCCACAAAAGGAAGTTTCATAGCCCTTGGTGCTCTGAAAAATCCCAAAACAGTTTTAAAGATTCTAATTATAAAATGAGTATATAATGTACAATGTGTTGATAACAGTTAACAATACTTCATTTTATTCTTGAAAGTTTCTAAGAAAGGGGAATCTACAATGCTCTTACTGTAAAAAAAAAAGAAATAGTAATTATGTGAGGTAATGAAATTACTAACATTACTCTCATGATCATTTTGCAATAGGTCAGTGCAACAAGCAACATACACAACACAGCATATTAATTATTATATGTGAACTATATCTTCATACGGCTAGAAAAAGGAAGCCCTCCTCCTCCATCTCCGCTTCCATACTTCCCCCCTAAAACCAGGAGACCATTTCTCTTGTCTTTTAACTTCATGTTTTGAGCAGGCGGCTGGCTTTCTTCCAATGTTTACACTACACATGGTCTCTTGAATTCAGTTGTTTGCAAAGTGTGTGTTCTTACCCTTCTCTCAGTGTCTTGTCTGCGGCTGGTTTGTTTCTGAGACTAACCTCTCTCTCTCTCTCTCCTCCCGAAGATGATTCTGGAATAAGGGGCCGGAGGCTTAACTTCCAGATCTAGAGCTCAGTCCTCCCCTGTCCTCCATGCTGACTTGGCCCAAGGACCCAGAGCACAGCAGAAAGAGACGTCCTTACTGCCAGAGCAAAAACCATACTTGACAGGTTCTGAGAAGAATGATTTTCTGTCTCCTGAACTCCAAACTATGTTCTTTCCTGCCATTTGAAAAAAAAAAATGTGATGAAGTACACTTAACATAACGTTTACCATTCTTGAGGCCAGGCAGTGGCGCACCACCCACCACCCTATCTCATCGATACTTTCCCCACAGTTTTTCTCCACTGGGAGCAAATGAGGGTCAACTATCTGTGCCAGGCAGTGGCTCACCTGGTTAAGTGCACACATTACAGCGCTCAGCACCTGGGTTCAAGCCCCTGGTCCCTACCTGCAGGGGGGGAAACTTCACAAGTGGTGAAGCAGTGCTGCAGGTCTCTCTTTCTGTCTGTCTGTCTCAATCTCTCTCTGTGTCTCTATCCAATAACAAAAAATAGAAATAAAATTTACCTTCTTATTCAATGCTATGACATTGAGGACACTGACATTGTTGTGAAACCACACAGCACTCATCTCTAGATCTTTTTCTTATCAATTCATTTCTTTTCTCTTCCTTTCTTTTCTTTCCTCCAGGGCGACTGCTGGTGCTTGTGCCCACACTAGGGATTCCTAGTGGACATTTTTTCCATTTTATTGGATAGGACAGAAAGAAACTGAGAGGAGGGGAGGGGATAGAGACCTGCAAATCTGCTTCCCTGCTTGTGAAACGCCCCCCTCTGCAGGTTGGATGCAGGGGGCTCAAACCTGTATTCCTGTGTGGATCCTTGCATTTCATACTATGTGTACTTAACTGCGTGCAACAGTGCCGGGCTGCCCAGACCTTTCTCATCTTCTCACACTGAAACTCTGTGCCCATTAAACACTTTCTTTCCCAGAGCACTACTCAGCTCTGGCTTATGATGGTAAAGGGAACTGGACCTGGGACAAGGGAGCCTCAAGCATGAGAGTTGTGCTAGCACCACGATCTTGGAGATATATATATATATACATATATATCTTTTTTTTTTGCCTACAGGGTTTTTGCTGGGGCTCGGTGCCTGCACTCAATCCACTGCTCCTGGAGGCTATTTTTCCCTTTTGTTGCCCTTGTTGTTTATCGTTGTTGTTGTTATTATTATTGTTATTGCTATTGTTGGTGGATAGGACAGAGAAAAATGGAGAGAGGAGGGGAAGACAGTGAGGGGGACAGAAAGACAGACACCTGCAGACCTGCTTCACCTCCTGTGAAGTGACTCCCCTGCAGGTGGGGAGCCAGGGGCTCAAACCAGGACCCTGATGCTGGTCCTTGCACTTTGCGCCATGTGCGCTTAACCCGCTGCGCTACCGCCAGACGCCCAGATGTACATATCTTTTTGAGTCCTTACCTTGAATCAATTTAGGTATACACTAGGTCATTGGAAAACATGGGTCAGCCCAACGTTTTATGTCACTGAGAACAATATATTTCCGTGCATGTTAAACAAACCAGCATTCAAGGATGACCCATGATTTCACTTGAAATCACAGTCCCCAAGACTCTATTGATAATATTAAATAAGAACTTACTATATTCCTCAAAGTGGAATTTCCTAACCATAGGGCAATTCTATCTTTATTTTTTCTTTAAAAAATTATCTTTGTTTTATGTATTGGATAGAGACAGCCAGAAATCGAGAGGGGTGACAGAGAGGGGTTAGAGAGACACTCGCAACACTGCTTCACCATTCGCAAAGCTTTCCTCCTGCAGGTGGGGACCGGGGTCTCAAACCCGCGTCATTGTGCATGGTAACACGTGTGCTCAACCAGGTGTGGCACCACTCGCACCCGGTTTAATTTTTTTTTTCAGTAATCACTATGTAGTTTTCCACAGTGCCTACATTATTCCACATTTTCATGAGTAATACGCGTGGGGTTAAATATCTCTGTGTCTGAAACAAAATTTATTTTGCTCTTTTCCTGACACATCTCTGGACATATACACCTCCTGCATGGTTTTGCTGATACCTGGAATACAGATGACAAAAACAAATGAACTTGCAAAAAGAATGGTAACAAAATTATCTCTTGGACTTTGTGGGATCTGTGGTGGTTGGGCAGGTGACCGCACAGAACTTTGGTGGAGTATGTGGTGACATACACATACTTTGTGTGGCTCCTGGGGCCAGGGAGTGGCACACTTGATTAAGGGTACACATTACAGTGAGTGAGGAACCGGGTTCAAGCCCCTGGTCCCCACCTGCATGGGAAAATCTTCACAAGTGGTGAAGCACAGCTGCAGGTGCTTCTCTATCTCTTCCCTTCTCTATTCCTCCCTTCCCTCTCAATTTCTTTCTGTCTCTATCCAGTAATAAATAAATAAATAAATAATTTCAAAAGAAATTATGCTCCTGGAATCTGATAATTTTATAAAAACTCTGTTAAAGTTCTAATTATTAAAGAGAGAGAGAGAGAGAGAGAGACATAAGCTTCGTCATGAGGGGGCAGTGATAAGTCTGGAGGGAGTGTCCTCCCACGAGTATGATGGCTGAGCTCACTTCCCTGGGTAGTTATTCTCCCACAGAGATATGTAGCAATAGGAATGAGCCAACTGAGTTACTTTTCCCATAGATTTGCAGTGTAGATATTGAAAGACTGGGGGAACATTCTACTAAAATTAAAAACTTGAACTTAACTTGACTTATAAGGACTATGTGATTGGAAAGAGACTGGTACAGTGCTGAGGAAAATCAAGCAGTTGAATAAGAGGTAACCAGTTAATTCAAATGAGCGTGTTCTTAGGAGCAGAGCGGGCTAATAGAAAGACAATGGAGTTATCTTATTCCCTTATTAACGAACTCTAATGTACTTAAACTGTGCAATGGAACTAGTGTTCTCACCCCAGAAGAAAATACTGACGTTATAACTGTAACTTCTGAAGAAACACGGTCCTAAAGATAGTAACAATTATGGTCAGGGAGGTGGTACAGTAGATAAAGCACTGGACTCTCAAACATGAGGTCCTGAGTTCAATCCCCAGCAATATGTATACCAGAGTGATGTCTGGTTCTTTCTCTCTTTCCTCCTATCTTTCGCATTAGTAAATAAATAAAATATTTTTTTTAAAAAAAGAAGGGTAGGAACTGGGCAGTGGCCCACCTGGCTGAGCGTATATGTTACAGTGTAGCAAGGACTAGGGGCTCACACCTGCAGGGGGAAAACTTTGTGAGTGGTGAAGCAGGGCTGCAGGTGTCTCTCTGTCTCTCTCCCTCTCTATTTTCCCCTTCCCTCTTGATTTCTGGCTGTCTCTATCCGATAAGTAAATAAATATAATTTTTTTAAAAAATTAAAAAGATAGTAAAAACTCAGAAACAATGAGAACTATGTAGGTGTTTTTTGTTTGCTTGCTTGTTTGCAATCAATAGGTGATCAAGTAGGTAATGAGACAGGGAAATTGGATGTTAATTTTCTTGACTCCAAGTACTTGGGATACTCATATGTCCTTCCCTGGGAAAGGAGGGTTCATACCACAGGGTCTATGAACACACAATATACTCTTGAGGGTAAATCCATTATGGTTGATGAATACATTAGTTCACACACAACACTTAGGTAATGTTAACTCTTCCATTTGCTTGTGCCAAAAGCCTCCTTTATTTCTTCTTCTTCAAGCAAGGTGATGATGTATACATAAATAGACTTTTTGAAGACTTTAAGTACTCAAGTGTAGGTTATAATAGTCCTTTGTGACTTTATTGTCTCTGTTCCCCTCCATCTCCTTAGACTTGTTTTATTGTGTGCTCTGCACATAGACCCGTGATCGCTACTGTATAACTGGCAGTGCTTTACATCATACTCAGAAGTTCTGTCTTGTCTGCACTTTCAAGACCATTGATAATAGTAGTGAACATGCATGCAGTGCCATATGAGCACAAGGAGCTCAGTGCCTTAGTGATTGCTAAGCAACTGATAGGGACAGCTACCTATGAAGCAGGTACTATCTATCGTCAACCACTTCACTGATGACAGCGCTGAGGTGTTAAGCTGTCAATGCCAGAATTGGAACTCAAACCCCATGGTCTAACTTCAGATTTTATATTCTCTCTCCCTCTCTCTCTCTTTCCTCCAGGGTTATTGCTGGGGCTAGGTGCCTGCATGATGGATCCACTGCTCCTAGAGGCCATCTTTTTCCCATTGCTGTTGTTGTTGTTGGATGGGACAGAGAGAAATTGAGAGAGGAGGGGAAGACAAGAGGGGGAGAGAAAGATACCTGTAAACTTGCTTCACTGCCTGTGAAGCAACCGCCCTGCAGATGGGAAGCTGGGGGCTGGAACCAGGGTATCCTTGAACCGGTCCTTGTGCTTAACCCAGTGCATTATAGCACCCCCCTCTTAAACCCAGTTCTATATTATTTTATTTATTAGAAAGAGACAGAAGTCAAGAGGGAAAGACACCTGCAGCACTGTTTTCACCACTCATGAAACTTTCCCCCTGCAAGTGAGGACAGGGGGTCTTGAACTCCAGGCCCTGCACATTATAATATGTGCACTCAACCAGTGTGCCACCACCCAGCCCCCAGATCATATGTTCTCAACTACTATAATTGATGCTTTCTAGATTAAAACTCAAAACCAAATTTGCATATTCTGATTTTGATTGTACCGCCTCTAAATTTCATATCTGACACTTATCAGGAGAAGATATGAAACTATACACCTTTGCCAACAGCAGTAACATAAGTCAACATTTCTCCATTAAAGTGATTGCTAAGTAATAAATTTAGTCCTGCCATTGAAAGGCACCACCACTAGACGGCAGTCAAGACTCCGGGGGTTGAATTGAATGGAAACCCACCAAACACAAGTTTCTTAGAGTTGCATTGGGTTCGAAAGCAGGAAAAGAATGTGGAAATCATCCAGCAGGGAAGGCTGTCTCGAACTGAAGATGTCTCCAGACTTCCAGTCCAAGTATCATAAATTACTTTCATGACTCAACTGTGATCACTATACTTGGGGAAAACAGCACAATTCAAGATGTTAAAACTTCAAAAGGAGGGTTTAGGAAAAACAACAGTGCTTCTACAAGCACCCTTGCCAAAGGATGTCTCCTTGATTCCTGAAGGGGGAAAGGAAAGAGGATTCCTGAGTAGAATTTGCAATACAAAAAAAAAAAAAAAACGATATACGGTAATCATTAGTCTCTAAGCAAAAGGATGACTGACCTACCCTTTCAGTAGCATGGCAACATTTAATCTACCCTGGGCAGTGTGACCTATTCTTAACCTTCTCAGAACGTGGGATGGTGGTGGGTCCAGTAAAGCACACACATTATCATGCACAAGGACGTTCAAGCTCCTAGTCTCCACCTGCAGGGGGGAAGTTTCATGATTGTTGAAGCAGTGCTGTAGGTGTCTCCAGCCTCCCCCCCCCGAAACTTCTCTCTCTCTCTCTCTCTCTCTCTCCATATACATACATACATACATATACATACATATATGGAGAGAGAGAGAGAGAAGTGGATACATTGTGCAGGCACCAAGCCCCAGTGGTAATCCCAATGGCAATTAAAAATAAAAATAAAAACAATTTTCTTTTTTAATATTTACTTATTTATTCCTTTTTGTTGCCCTTGCTTTTTTATTGTTGTAGTTATTTTTGTTATTGATGTCATTGTTGTTGGAGAGGATAGAGAGAAATGCAGAGAGGAGGGGAAGACAGAGAGAGGGAGAGAAAGATAGACACCTGCAGACCAGCCTGTGAAGCCACTCCCCTGCAGGTGGAAACAATTTTCTATAACAGTAATCCCACAAGTGGGAATGTCTGACTTCCCTATGGTAGATGTCAACTCCTCCTCAACCCAGGGAATTGAGGATGTATTACAGCACAGGTGTGCATTCCAAAGCTTGGACCTCAAGGCTTTTGCCTTCTGCCATTATTCTCTGGCATTGAGGTGGAATGGGGAGGGGCTGCCAGTGGTTACTGGGTTTCTATTTGGGCTGACGATGATGTTCCAAAATTGATGTGAATGTCACTGAATTGCACATTTTGTATGGTAAGTGGATTTTATCTTCATAAAACTCTTAAGTGATTCTATATCGATGAAGAAGCACTTCACAGCAGTTGTGTGACTCTGCAGTGAGCATTTTCATGTGTTTTATGCGATGCACTCACACAATCCTCCAGAGGATTGATGGCTCCCATTCTGAAGATGAGCAAACCTCATTATGATATCCCTGAAGTCACTAGGTAGGTGGCAGGGCAGAGTGTCAGACCTTGGTTTTTATTTGATTATTTTATTATTTATTTATTTTCTTCAAGTTGGGGTCTTGTGTGTGTGTGTGTGTGATTTCACTGATGCCTGCTTTTTCCTTTCTTTCTTTTTTTTTTTTTTTTTGCCTCCAGGGTTATCACTGGAGTGGGGCTCGGTGCCTACACTATGAATCCACTGCTCCTGTGGCCATTTTTTTTTCTCCCCCATTTTTAAATTTTATTTATTTATTTTTGATAGGCCAGAGAGAAACTGAGTGGGGAGGGGAAACTAGAGAGGGAGAGAGAAAGAAAGAAACCTGCAGACCTGCTTCACCGCTTGTGAAATGACCCCCTCCTCACAGTTGAGGAGTAGGGCCTCCAACTGGGATCCTTGCACAAGTCCTTATGCTTCATACTGTGTATGTTTAGCTACGTGTGCCACCGCCTGACCCTCTTGCCTTCTCTCTCTCTCTCTCTCTCTCTCTTTTTCTCTCGTTCCCCTCATAAATAGATAGATCTTTAGAGAAATGAATAATGTGACTCAGGGATGGCACAGTGGATAAACCACTGGACTCTCAAGATGAGGTCCTGAGTTTGACTCTAGCATTGCATATAGAAAGGTGATGCCCTGCCTCTTTCTCTCCCTCCTCCCACCTACCCACACAAATAAATAAATCTTTAAAAATCAAACAAATAGGGGCTGGGTGGTGGCGCACCTGGTTGAGTGCACATGTTACAATGTTTAGGGACCTTGGTTCGAGCTCCCATTCCCCACCGGCAGGGGGAAAGCTTTGCAAGTGCTGAAGCAGTGTTGCAGGTGTCACTCTGTCTCTCTCCCTTTCTATCACCCCCCTCAACTTCTGGCTGACTTTATTCAATAAAGATAATAAAATTTAAAAGGGGGGCACTGGGTCGTAGAACAGGGGGTTAAGTGCACATGGCAAGAAGTACAAGGACTGGTGTAAGGATCCCCACCTGCGGAGGTGGGGGGCTCGCTTCACAAGCAGTGAAGCACGTCTGTAAGTGTTTATCTTTCCTTTCCCCTCTCTGTCTTCCGCTCCTCTCTTGACTTCTCTCTGTCCTATCCAAAAACAAGAACAGCTTTACCAACAATAACAGCAACAAGGGCAACAAAATGGGAAAAATAGCTTCCAGGAGCAGTGGATTTTTTAATCCAGGCACCGAGCCCCAGTGATAACCCTGAAGGCAAAAATAAATTAAATAACCAAACACATAAATAAACAAGAGAGAAAATAATCTAGTGACAAGATATCACACTACTTATTAGACTAACTAGCTGATAGTCTGAAGTTACACTAAGTAGTGTGATAACTTGTCTGCTATTTACAAGGTGTCCTTTAATGTTTACATTTTTCTGAGAGTGTGTTATAGGGTAAGAATCTTCCCAGAACTGGGAAGATTTCTCAGGTGTTTATAAAACACACTCTTACCGAGAGCCTAGGTTCAATCCTAGACACCACTGTAAACTGAAGCTAAACAGTGTTCTAGTAATAAAATTAAAACAAACAAAAAACCTACACTGTAGTGGGCTAGTAGTTAACTTCTAGAATAGCTCAAGAAAGAATTCATACTGGTTAGCTTTGGAAGGCCACCAGTCCAAAAATTCAGTCCAAGGCAACCTGGGAAGTGACATAGTGATCCAGGGACTGGATTCTCAAGCTTGGGTTGATCCCTGACTTCACATATGCAGAGTAATACTCTAGTTCTCTCTCTTTCTCATTAATAATAGGTACGAAATATTTAAAGCTTTAAAAAAGAAGAATTCAATCTAGCATTGTTGTTGAAACAGAGGCCTTATCCTGCCAAGTGGAAATATTTTTTATTTAGTTATTTGCAGAAAAGGTATATTAAGCCCCATTCGAGTAACAGGAAACTCTTTCAAGTACTGTCATCTGTGCTACATAAGGAGACTTCTTTTTTTTTTTTTTTTGTTTTGTTTTCAGAACCAGGACCTCATCCATTCACAGCATCACTGGGCAGGTCACCTTTCCATTTAAAGAGAAAAACAGAGAGGCAGCAGGAAAGTTGGTGCAATGGATAAAATGCTGGATTAACCCCCCTCCTTTCTCTCTCTTAATTTTACATTTTATTTATTTATTTACTGGATAGAGAGAGAAATTGAGTGGGAAGGGGACATGGAGAGGAAGAGAGGAAGACATCTTTAGTTCTGTTTCACTGTTCATGAAGCTTTCTGCCTGCTGGTGGGATCCAAGGGCTTGAAGCCAGGTCCTTGAACACTGTGACATGTGTGTTTTACCTGATGCACCACCATAGGGCCCAAAGTGTTGAGTTCTCAACTGTGAGGTCCTGAGTTCAATCCCCAGAATATGCAATCTATCTATCTATCTATCTATCTATCTATCTATCTATCTATCTATCTATCTTTCCTCTTTGTAGCCTTCTCATTAAAATAAATAAATAAACAATATGTGAAGATGAGAGAGGGGAGAGGAGGAAGAGGAAGAGGAGAAGGGGAGATAGAGTGGTAGTTGTAGTGATAGTATGGCAGACTGGAGGCTAAACATTTGGGAAAGAGGGCAGGGTAGAGAACATAGTGGTTATGCACAGAGACCCCTCATGCCTGAGGCTCTGAAGTCCCAGGTTCAATCCCCTGCACCACTAGTGCTCTGGCAAAAAAAAAAATTGGAAAGAAAAGTGAATAGTGAAGGGGGAGGGGAAAAAAAGTACTAGGCTCCATGGGTGGAGGTCTCTCTGAACATTGAGGGGCAGAACCCAGATGATAAGCCCTCCAACAGCCCTCTCCCTGCTGGGGTGGTGGGTTGGCCTGAGCTTCTGCTGAGAGGGAGAGGTTTGGAAATCATTTTACGGTGGTGACTTTCTCATCTGGGTGAACCCCATTCTCGGCTGGGAAGCCTGATCCTGATTAGACCTTCTCCAGGGTGGTCCAACTCCCAAGGCCTCGGGGCTCTTTTCTCTTTGGTGGTGGATAACACTGGCTGGGTTGGTTTTTCCAACCAGGAGAAGCCACATGGGGTAGAAATTTGAGAGTGGCTTTTCTTTGCCCATACAGTCAACATCAGCAGCCTTGCTATTATTACCCATTCAGGGTGAGATTTTTCCCCCTTCCCCTGCCCCCAAGACCCCAAAGATGGTATGGCCCTGCTGACCCCTGGCTGCCCTTTTGTAACTTGGTCTGAGCAGACCACAAAGTCCACGTGGCTCCAAGGTGCATGACCCCCTCACCCACACGTGATCCCCGGAGTGGCAGATGAAAGAATGCTGTTTATTCACCTTAATAAAAGTTCCTCCTGTAACAACACTCAGCAAATACTTGGGACACAAAAATTTGGGGGGCAGGGGGATGGATGTAATTATATCTGTTACCTCGTTCAGAATGGAACTAATTGCTGTGTCATTGAGCAAGGGATATGTCCACTCTAAACCCGGATTCCTTATCTATAAAACCTGAACAATCTAGATTAAAATCTCTTATCTAGAAGACCTGGAGGCACAGGTGAGAAGGTTAGAAAAAAAGCTGGGTAAATCACCCACCATGATCTCCAGCACTCCAGTGTTTGCTGTTTGTAACAAGTATGAAGATAAAATTTACTATCTATGCAAATGTGACAACTTTTGACTTCCTCATTTTCTTGCCTGGTGAAAGCAGGGTTATTAGATGCCTTCTGTCAATTTCATCAAACTAAGATACTGTATGATTCCACATATGTCTGGGAATTCTGCCAAATCTCAGAGTCAAATGTCTGAATCAGAGTCCCCTGCTTTATTATGGAATTTGCAATTCTTACTTGGGGTCCTATAATTTTGAGAGATTCTGCTATGAGAGTCTTTGTACTAAGTTTTCATTCTCTAAGTGTAGGGTTTTAGAGTTAGAATGAAACTCATTTTTTCCTCTTTGCTTTTGATGAAGAAAGAAAGACCTAGAAAGTTAAATGATGTGGGGGGTACATAGCATAATGGTTATGCAAAGAGACCTTTACACCTGAGGTTCCAAAGTCCCAGGTTCAATCCCCCCACCTCACCCTGCACCACCGGAAACCAGAGTTTAACAATGCTCTGGTAAAAAAAAAAAAATATATATATATATATATATATCACAGCTTTCTCAGCCATTCATATGTTGTTGGGCACCTGGATTGCTTCCAGGTTTTAGCTATTACAAATTGTGCTGCTATGAATATCGGTGTACACATATCTTTTTGGATGAGTGTTATGGTGTCCTTGGGAGAGGAATTACTGGGTCATATGGAAGGTCCATGTTTAGCCTTGTGAGGGTCCACCAGACTGCTCTCCACAGAGGTTGGACCAATTTACATTCCCACCAGCAGTGCAGAAGGGTTCCTTTGTCCCCACAGCCTCTCCAGCATTTGTTGCTGCTGTCCTTTTTGATGTATGCCATTCTCACAGGGGTGAGGTGGTATCTCATTGTTGTCTTTATTTGTATTTCTCTGACAGTCAGTGACCTGGAGCAATTTTTCATGTGTTTGTTAGCCTTTTGGATCTCTTCTGTAGTGAATGTTCTGTTCATATCCTCTGCCCATTTTTGGATGGGGGTCATTTGCTTTTTTTTTTTGCTAATTTTGGTAAGCTCTTTGGTACTGAAATTGGTGCAACTTGGAATGTTCCTACTCATGACCACAGAATGTGAGCTCAGACCTACTGTCGGGCTGAGCTTCACTGACGGGAGACAGACGACCCAGGACTCATGGTTGAGCTGTATGCAGTATCTCTTTATTCATGCAGGACGCAGCACAATCTAAGCCAAGCTAAGCTAAACTAAAAACTAAAACTAACAATGCTGTCTTTATATATACTTCCCAAGTAGGGTGTGAACAGGATGTGACATAGAGAGGGTGGAGAGAAAAGTGACTGGTGAAAATCAGGGTGTGACAAGGAGAGGGGGCGGAGCAGGTGAGAATTCTACCACTGAACCACCAATGCCCTGGAGGGAAGGTGGTGCTTTATGTAAATATAAAAGTGATTTATGTAAATAGACCACAGCTTTGAGTGGGATCAAACCAATCCCTATACAGGCATACCGGTGCTTGGTTAAGCAGAAGCTAGGGGGAGCTGGCATACTACCCAACAACCTACAGGGATGCAGAGGTTACATAGGCTCCTAAGCTGAATATGGGCCCCAGACCAAATCGATGGGGTCTACAGTCAACAATATTTATACACCTCTCCAATATTTGGGAGCTATTTTCTTCTCTGATCCAGCTTTCTGGTCTTTAGGCCCTTTGGAATATAACTAAAATGGGACTACTAGCTATCTTCAAAACAGAAGCCCCAAATCTTCATCTGTACTATTCCAGCCTTTAGGTTCATGATTAGTCAGCAATTTGTTTGGCTTTATATGTTGACTCTTTTTTCAGCCACCAGGTTCCAGATGCTATCATGATGCCAGTCAGACTTCCTTGAGCAGACAACCCCACCAATATGTCCTGGAGCCCCACCTCCCCAAACCCTTACCCCACTAGGGAAAGAGAGAGACAGGCTGGGAGTATGGACCAACCTGCCAACGCCCATGTTCAGTGGGGAAACAATTACAGAAGCTAGACCAATTTACATTCCACCTTCTTCCACCTTCTGCACCCCATAATGACCCCAGGTCCATACTCCCAGAGGGATAAGAATAGGAAAGCTATCAGGGGAGGGGATGGGATACTGAGTTCTGGTGGTGGGAACTGTATGGCGTTGTACCCCTCTTATCCTATGGTTTTGTCAGTGTTTCCTTTTTATAAATAAAAATTAGAAAAAAAGAAATTGTATAAAAAAAGTTAAGTAACTAGGCGATGAATGGTAGAAATCATAATGATTATACTTATATGAACATTTATTATGTTCCTGGGAAATGAAAAATCCATATGCAAAAGAATGAGAAAACTGCTGCTATTGGACTCTCACTTCCACATTCCAATATCCAGAGTGCAGACTCTGATTACAGCCAACCTGCTCTCACCTTTATTGTCAG
The DNA here is from genome assembly GCF_950295315.1 of Erinaceus europaeus. NCBI lineage: Eukaryota > Metazoa > Chordata > Mammalia > Eulipotyphla > Erinaceidae > Erinaceus > Erinaceus europaeus. The sequence continues at coordinate 30,719,570 of NC_080165.1, forward strand.
CACCTTGGAGGGCTGTGTTTGTAACCAATCAGTTTGTGCCCTGCCCAACTTGAAACAGATAAAAGCTGGGTGTTGTGGTACAAGACTGTGCAGGTCTGGTAGGAATCGACCTGTAAGACAGAACATGAAAGATACAGAGAAAAGTGACACCACAGCACCGCTCCACTATTCATAAAGCTTCCCTGTTACATGTTGCTCCCACATGGTTGCTGGGGGTGGGGTAGGGTTTGTACCTCAGTCCTCGGGCATAGTAGCTAACTTGTGCACTTTACCAAGTAAGCTATTTCGTGACCATCCCTCCAACCATACCTTTAACTTTCAGAGCCTTGGACTTGAATTATCTTCTTTTATCTTCACAACTGCCTGCTTCATCTCTTCTGAACTGTCCTTCTGGACAACCAAATCTTTCAACATCAACACACTGGCTTTTCCCTTCTCTGATGCCACCTCCAATCAGCTGTGTGGGACTTGCACACTGTCCATGTGCGAAATGGATGAGTGAGCCAATGAAGACTCACCCTCATCAAACACCACAGCTGCCATTATGGCCTCAGCTCTCTCTTGGCTCCATCAGCAAGACTGTGAGTCTGGAGAAGGAGCACCTAGAAGAGACCATTTGCTTGATATTTTCTGGCATCATCACCAGAAAGATCTTGTGACTGGTAAGGCAACAGTCAAGGGAGGAAGTGCAGCCACATTCTCATGTCCACAGGAGGGGGGCGCAGGAAAGGGATGGATGGTATTACACCTGGTAGAATATAGGTATTATAGTGCTCAAGGACCCAGGTTCAAGCCCCTGGTTTCCACCTGCAGGGAGTGAGAAGCTTCATGAGCAATAGAACAGTAGTGGAGGTAACTCTCTTTACTGCCCTCTTTTCTCTCAATTTCTTTCTGTCTCTCTCAAAAATAAAATAAACAACAACAACAAAAAGAAAATAGAGTTTTAACAGAAAAATTGGTGTCGGTAAGACACTGCACTTTTAAGGTCCTGAGTTCGATCCCCAGCAGTGCATGTACCACCTGGCTGGTGCTCAGGCTCTCCCACTAATAAGCCTGGTAAAATAGCTCACCTTGACAGTGCACAGTTTTGCCATGTGTGTGACCCAGGCTCAAGTCTGGCTCTTACCGCATTGGAGGAAATTTTGATGTTATGGTCTCCCTCCCTTCCCTCTGTGTCTAAAGAAAAAAAAAAAGCAAATATATTTATAAAAAAATGATATTCTTATCTCCACTCAGAGAGGTGGAAGGTTTTATGTTGGTATGCTTCTAAAAACCCCTTCTGTTTCATTAGTTTAATCCCCCCTGCTTAACACTATTCTATTTACATATCCACTTCATTCTATTTACATAACCGCTGTTAACAAGCACCACCCTCCCTCCAGGCCATTGGTGGTTCAGTGGTAGAATTCTTGCCTGCTCTGCCCCCTCTCCTTGTCATACCCTGATTTTCACCAGTCACTTTTCTCTCCACCCTCTCTGCGTTGCATCCTGTTCCCACCCTACTGGGCTAGTATATTTATAAGGACAAGATTGTTTGTAGTTTTTAGTTTAGCTTAGCTTGGTATAGATTGCGCTACATGAATAAATTCCTGCATGAATAAAGAGATACTGCGTACAGCTCAACCATGAGTCCCTGGTCCTCTGTTACCCGCCTGTGAAGCCAGCCCGTCGAAAACAACAGTTTTATAGAAAGGACTTTGTAGCTTAGTTCTCCATGTGATCCAGAGTCAACCCGAGGACAGTTGGTCAGTCTGACACTACAGAAGCTTTTTGACAACTCCTTACTCAAAGCCTGCACATCAAGAAACAAAATTCTGCCTTCATTTGGTGATGCTCTTGTTCTATGGGTTGAAGAGTTGGTTGTCAGTATGAGCCCATTAGCAAATCATTATTGGTGGTTGTGGATTGAAAACTCTTGAGGAAAATGCCCTCAGAGGACCAGGTACTTAATAAATCATCTAGGGGTTGAACAGAGGTTTCTTCTTAGAGTGAGTCTGGGAGAGAGTGAAGAATGAACTCTGTGGTGCCCCTCAGGGACTAGCAGTCTATTATGAAATACCAGCCTACATGTGGGTTACTAAGGTTACAGCAAGTGGTGCATCCAAATCCCCAAATGAGTAACATCACTGCAATGAAAAATGATTATGATCATTCCAAATGAATGGAGCTGGCAGTGATTATGCTTAGTACAGTAAATAAGGACGTAATGGACAACTACCAGATGATTTCATTCATATATGGAATATAGAGAATTGAAACACATGAACTGGAGGGAAAATATATATATGTGACCTTGGGAGAATAATGGTGATTACTTACCTCTGGAGGAGTATGGGGACATAGCATTTTAGTGCTGGGAGTGGTTTAGAATTATGCCCCAATTACTTTATCATCTTGTAAATCACTATTAAATCATAATACAAAGTTAGAAAAAAATAGATTGTCCTTGGTATGATTCAGTTAAGACATTAAAATAAGTTCAATGTGTGAATTAGCTACTTCTTTCAAATGGGGAGGTTTCTAGGGGCTGGGGAGATAGCATATAGTTATGCAGAGAAATTTTCAGGCCTGAGGCACCAAAGGTGCCAGATTCAGTCTCCAGTATCATCAGTATTCTGGTAAAAAAAAAAAAAAGAGGAGCAGGAACAGGAGCAGGAGGAGGAAGAGGTGGAAGAGGAGAAGACAAAGAAGATAAAAAAAAGTTGCATTTAGTGATAGCATCCAAAATGACTCACATAATGTTTTATTTTTTAAGTATATTTTTAATATTTAATTTATTTATTTATTAGAGGGATAGGAGGAGAGAGAAAGAACCAGACATCACTCTGGTCCATGTGCTGCAGGGGACTGAACTCAGGACCTCATGCCTGAGAGTCCAACACTTTATCTATTATGCCACCTCCCAGACCACCACATAGTGTCTTTATACCTTCATATTTCAAAGGTTCTTCACTAAAGAACATTAATACCCTTAACAGATTCAGACAAGAGTTCAGAGCTGTGTATCAAGTGCAAAATAATGTTGTTTGCGTTTCCATTTATTTTCAGATTGCTTGCTGTAGGACAGGACTTGTGGACATATCTGTGGTCTGTTTAAGACTTTCATTACATTAGTGTTTATTTTTTTTAACAGTTATACAGGTATTTGTGTATGTTTCACACATTTTTTACCCTGGGCTCTATGAGCATGGGCGCTATGATAGTTTCATCCATCTCTACATCCCCATGGTTGAAGATGCTCAAAGAGATTTCATCCATCTCTACATCCCCATGGTTGAAGTGCTCAAAGTTCAAATGGATGAACTTCAGCACTTGGTTGAACAGAATTATGAATAAGTGCAAGTCTCTAATTAGGGTAGTTAACCTCTGCTGCCTGTGTCTTCTTCCTTTTGCTATGAAGAAGGAAATAACCTTGTATGCATCTCTGTGAAGTTTCATTAATGATATGGCTGCAACTGATTCCTTTGACTTGAGGATTGAAAAGGGATTTTTGTTTGTTTGTTTTTTGCCATTGTCACTGGGGATTCACTACTCTTAGCTGACTTTTTTAGAGATAGAGATAGAGACAGAGACAGAAGGAGAAAAAGAACACTGAAGCTTCTTCCAGCACAGTGAAGACCAGGATTGAACTTGGGTGACACACATGGCAAAGCAGGTTTCCCAAGTGAGCTATTTTTCTGGCCCTTATTCTGAATGATTTAATTATCCAAGTTATTTATTCTGTGTCGATACCAGGAGTTTTGGTGATATAATGCCATAGTTTCTTTTTCTTTTTTCTTTTGTTTCCATGGTTATCACTGGGGTTTGGTGTAGGCACTAGGAATCCATTGATCCTGGTGACCATTTTGTCCATTTTATTGGATAGAAGAGAGAGAGAAATTGAGGATGAGATAGAGAGGAGAAGAGAAAGATAGACACCTACAGACCTGCTTCACCGCGTGTGAAGCATCCCCCCTCAGGTGGGAGCTGGGGGCTTGAACTTGTGTGCTTGCGTAGATCCTTGCACTTAGTACTATGTACACTTAACTGGATGTGCCACCACCAGCACTCCCCTCCATAGTTGCTTTACTAGTTGTCCAAGAATCTTCAATTTCATCCTTAGTTAACAGATACTTATATGACCAATACATGTCTCCTAGTAAAGATAAATTCTAAGGGCTGGGAGATAGCATAATGGTTATGCAAAAAAACTTTCATACCTGAAACTCCAAAGTCCCAGGTTAAAATCCTCAGTGCTAACATAAGCAGTGATGAGTTTAAATACTACTACTACTACTGCTAATAATAATAATAATAATAATAATAATAATAATAATAGTTCAAAAGTATATGCCTAGAACTCACATAGACTGAGCCATGTATTCCTGGTAGCAACGTACAATAATGAGATACATCAATATATTTTCTTTAGGTACATTGCTATTTTAATAGTCTCTTAATACATTTAAAATTCCTAAATATTTTAAATATTCCTTTTAATGTATTCTGATAACTAAAAGTGTAATAATATATAAATATCCCAAATGATTTCTGTTCTCCTTTATTTGGATACAAAATTATGTACAATTCAAGCTGGTCTCCTCTTGTTAGAATTTAGCCAGTAGATGTTTTATTTCTCTGGTACTCTGTTTAGAAAAGTATGAAAGGAGACTGGGAGATGACTCACCCATAGTGTGCACACTTTTTCACATGTGAGGACCTTGGTTTGAGCCCCAGGCACCACATGGAAGCATGAGGGAAACTCCAAGAGCATTGGAGCAGAACTATGATGTCTTTACTCTTTCACTCCCGATCTGGAAAAAAAAAAATTCAGTAGAAAAGATTATATAATAATCTGTATATGTGGAAAAATCAACATAACCTGTATATCTTTATTGGCTGTAGCTGAGCAGGATTCCAGATCTACCAACATGTTTCTGTCTACTGTCTAAATTCCTGAAAGGATAGCATTATAATATGTGACTTTTTTTCCTTCAAGTTTCACACTGAATGTTTCATAAATATTTTATAAGGAGATTCAACTTCCGGAGGTGGAGCTACGAGCAGCAGATCGCTTTCTCTCCTCTCCTCTATCTCCTCTCCCGTATCAACTAGAAATACCAAAGGAGACCACCCGGGACTGAAACAAGACAGGACTAGAATGACCACAGGAACCCAGTAAATCACCAGTGAGTACAAACATGTGTGGCTGGTGACAGAGAGAGGGAGGGGCCTAAGGAGAGATTAAGTGACTGCTAACAGTTCAGCAGTTTATCAGTGGAGACACCACCTCCAGTCTGCTCCACCAACAAGGGGACAACTTAAGGGAGGAGAGGACTCCCCAGAGACTCACCAAGTGCAACTCTGAGTCTCCATTGCTACTACCCTCAGAATCTGGATCAGCAACAGGGAGGGACACCAGGGGACAGAGATCTAACTGGGAAACTCAGGAGAAGACCTATACCTCGGTGGCATAGCTGAGGGGCTGTGAAAGTCTCTTTGCATAACCACTGGATTATCTCTGCCACACCCTGCTTTATCTCTTGGTCAGGAGTCAGTGATTAAGCTAAGAAGCCTAGTGATAGTTTAAAAGCCCTCAGGCTCCCATAGCCTACAGGGAAGAAAGAAAAAAAAAGAGGCTTTTAAACCACTGGGCTCTAATTCAGGGATTGAAATAATTGTTAACTTCCACCACTGTGAACCCTTTAATTAACTTACTTAGACACAAGTCAATCCAGGCAATAGTGATCAATAATTTGAAAAGTACTGATAAAGGGAACTCATAACATAATATATAAAATGGATAAAACAACAAGAAAAAATATTGGAGACTCGAACCAGGACAAGAGTCCAGCTAAAACTCCTCCAGAGGGTGAAGCACAAAATAACGAGTTCAACATCCGAACATTAGCTAAGGAAATAATAACAGGAATGAGTGAAGAATTTGAAAAAATTGTAATCAGAAATGCAGGAACAACAAATGAGAATATGGAAGAAAATACTAATTATCTCATAGTTATTAGAGAGCTGAAAGCTGAAATCGCTGAGCTAAGAATGCAATTAGCTGAACAAGCTAAAACAGTATCAGAGCAAGGCAACAAAATAGATAAACTCCAGAAAACAGTACAGGGAAGAGAGAATAGAATCTATGAGGCTGAAGACAGAATTAACAAGATCGAGGATGAATTAGAGACAACTAAAAAAGAAGTAAGAGATCTCAAAAAGAGATTAAGAGATGCTGAAAACAACAACAGAGTCTTATGGGATGACTTCAAAAGAAACAATATACGCATTATTGGCATATGAGAGGAAGAAAGAGAAGGAGAGGAAGAAAGCATTTTCCAGGCCATAATAGCTGAAAATTTCTCTACTCTAGACAACATCAAAGACATAAAGATTCAAGAAGCCCAGAGGGTCGCAAACAGAATTAACCCAGACCTAAAGACACCAAGACATATCATACTTAGATTGGAAAGGAACAAGGATAAAGAAAGGATCCTGAAGGCTGCAAGAGAAAAACAAAGAGTCACCTACAAAGGAAAACCCATAAGATTAGCAGCAGACTTCTCCATACAAACACTACAGGCCAGAAGAGAATGGCAAGATATCTATCGAGTGCTCAATGAGAAAGGCTTTCAGCCAAGAATACTATATCCTGCTAGACAGTCATTCAGATTAGAGGGAGGCATCAAAACCTTCTCAGACAAGCAACAGTTGAAGGAAGCAACCATCACCAAGCCTGCCCTGAAAGAAGTTCTGAAAGCTCTCCTATAAACAACCAGACCACCACAAATAGGATATATATCAAAACATTCTAAAACTCTACAAGAATGCCGTTAAAATATCTTCAATCTTTGATATCAATAAAGGTCAATGGCCTGAATTCACCTATTAAAAGACACAGAGTAGGAAGATGGATCAGAAAACACAACCCAACAATATGCTGTCTACAGGAAACCCACCTAACTCAACAAGACAAACACAGACTTAAAGTGAAAGGATGGAAAACTATCATACAAGCCAATGGCCCACAAAAAAAGGCAGGAACAGCTATTCTCATATCTGACAAGATAGACTTTAAAATAGATAAGATTAAAAAAGATAGGAATGGACACTACTTAATGCTCAGAGGATCAGTCAATCAAGAGGACTTAACAATTATTAACATCTATGCACCCAATGAGAAGCCATCTAAATACATCAAACTTCTGAAAAACTGAAAGAGCTACAGCAATATATTAACAGTAACACAATCATAGTAGGGGACTTCAAAACCCCACTCTCTCAACTTGACAGATCATCCAGTCAGAAAATCAATAAAGACATAAGGAAGCTAAATGAAGAGAGAGATAAACTAGAACTATTGGACATTTTCAGAGTCATTCATACCAAGAAACTAGAATACACATTTTACTCAAATTCACATGGATCATTCTCAAGGATAGACCATATGTTAGGCCACAAAGACAGCATCAGCCAATTCAAGAGCACTGAAATCATCCCAAGCATCTTCTCAGACCACAGTGGAATTAAACTAACACTTAACAATCAACAAAATATTAGTAACAGTCCCAAAATATGGAAGCTCAACAGTACACTTCTTAACAGCTTCTGGGTCAAAGAGGAAATCAAGGAAGAAATCAAAATGTTTCAAGAGTGTTGTTAAAATTCGGAGGCTCCAGCTGGCTGGGCTAGCTTCACGGGTGGGTAACAGAGATGACCAGAGACATATGGCTGGGCAGGGAAATTGTATTTCTTTATTCAGGAACAACGATTCATAAACTAAACCAAACTAATCACCAAAAAAAACTCTGCTGCCTCTTTTCCCCGCGGAGGTGCCAAGCACTCTCGAAGTCTGGAACTCTGGAACTCTCTCGGGGTTCCTTGGGGTGGGGCCAAGCGGGCCCGTGAAACTAGCAGGACTGATCCAATTTTCTTGGCAGGGGGAGAGCTAGAACAACCCAATGTAAAGCATACAACAATTCCCCCTTTTCTTTTTAACTAAATGACCACAGTATCAGGGGTGTGGGGTGAACAGAAACCTATTATCGTACAGGCATTTCTAAAAAAGAAACTGGCACAAACATGGAGAAACATGTAAGCAAGTAACAAGAACCAGTGTGTTGCCAAGGGAAGGCCTGAGGAGGCCGGCCATTTTTTGCCTCTGTGGGCAAAACTTTATCAGCTTAAAAAAAAACATTTCTTGCCTCTGGGGGGCGTACTTGCCTCGACAGGCATTTGCATGGGGATGGGGAATGGCCTAGAGTCCCAAAGGCAGCTGGCTGCAATTTACTTACTATGAAACAAAACTTGTTATTAGCATAACCACAGCACAATCTAAAATTTCTAATAGAGAAGGAATTTGAGACCTTTACATATCAACAACGTCTTTTTAACCTTTTGTTACACCCATTCAAGATGGAGACACACCCTAGGTGTGCGCAGGAAAGGAAACCTCAGGCATGAGAAAAATTAGCATAGCCATTGTGTAATCTACCAATTCTAATAGAAAAGGTAATTGAGAGTTTTACATATCAACAAGTCTATTTAACCTTTTTTTTAGACCAACTTAGTTAAAATATAGTGATTGTTAACTAATTTTTACCTCAGACTTTAAATATAAGTTAATTTTATCTTTATGAGAATTACGTTGAAAACCTTTTTCATTTAACTTTGACTAGTAAGAATTTAGCCTTAAAGTTACTGTTTACCAAACTTTAAACATACACATAAACATGGTCATTAATGCACAAGGAGAGAAACCTTTGTTACGAAGACATGTCATTTCAAACACGAATTTAGATATGTACTGTCTTAGTTGCATTGTCCAGTGGTGGTCTCTTAGGCAGCTTCACTTTTAGGAATTGCAGGTTGCGATCTCTGTACAAATCTCTGCGTACTCCAGCTTGTCTGCCTTCAGACCGGACCGGCAGCTGGAGATCTCGTGTGCCCAGTTTCGGCAGGGAGCCCAGGGGTCCGGGAGGTCCGGGATCGTTCTAGAATTCATAGCACGAGGGCGGGCGGGCCAGCCTTGTAGAAGGCGCGGGTCGAGGTGCCCAGGGGTGGCGGCCATGATAGGCCACCGCGGCCCTGCCCCATGGCCCTGCCATGTCTGCTGCCCTGTTCGCAGTGGATGAGCAGCGTAGAAGGATCACACGTCCAGTGCCCTGCGCCACGTAGTGGAGAGCCGGCTCCTGTGGGCTGGCCTGTGTGCTGGTATTGGGCTCCTGTGTGGTGGCATCGGGATCCTGAGTGTTGGCATCGGGCTCCAGCGTGTTGGCAAGGGCTCCAGCATGTTGGCATCGGGCTCCTGTGTGGTGGCATCGGGCTCCTGCATGTTGGCATCGGGTTCTTGTGTGGTGGCGTCAGTCTCCTGCGGGCTGCGGGGCTGTGGGCACGGTGCACGGGGTTGTCTGGGCGCAGCTGGCTGGCTGGCTGTTCCACCAAGTGGAACAGGCAGCTCCGTGCCTCGCCTCTTGCCCGCTGACTCTTCCCGACTCCTCTGGCTGTTTTGAGTGCGCCCGAGCGCGTGGAAACCACAGAGGTCCAGAGATAAATGTTCCAGAAACAGCAAAACAGTCTCATGAAGAAAGAGCAGAGGCCTTTGGAGATCTCTTCACAAGCAGAAGAGAAGGCCATAGTACATAGGTAGCCAATTGTCTTCACTTATCTGAGAGATGCGCAGGTCAGGTCCACATGGGCGCCATTTGTTGTTAAAATTCGGAGGCTCCAGCTGGCCGGGTTAGCTTCATGGGCGGGTAACAGAGACGACCAGAGATGTACGGCTGGGCAGGGAAGCTGTATTTCTTTATTCAGGAACAACAATTCATAAACTAAACCAAACTAATCACCAAACAAAACTCTGCTGCCTCTTTTCCCCGCGGCGGCACCAAGCACTCTCGAACTCTGGAACTCTGGAACTCTCTCAGGGTTCCTTGGGGTGGGGCCAAGCGGGCCCAAAAAACTAGCAGGACTGATCCAATTTTCTTGGCAGGGGGAGAGCTAGAACAACCCAATGTAAAGCATACAACGCGAGAGTTCAATGAAAATAAAGAAACAAGCTATCAAAATATTTGGGACACAGTTAAAGCAGTCCTAAGAGGGAAGTTCATAGCTATACAAGCACACATTAGGAAATAAGAAAAAGCACAAATAAACAGCCTGATTGCACACCTTAAAGACCTAGAAGAAGAACAACAAAGGAACCCTAAAGCAACGAGAAGGTCAGAAAGTACTAAAGTTAGGGCAGAAATAAATGACATTGAGAATAGGAAAACCATACAAAAGATCAATGAAAGTAAATGTTGGTTCTTCGAAAGAGTAAACAAAATCAACAAACCTTTAGCCAGACTCACAAAACAAAAAAGGGAGAAGACCCAAATAAATCAGATCAGAAATGAAAGAGGAGATATCACAACAGACACTGCAGAAATTCAACATATCATGCGAGGCTTCTATGAACAACTATATGCCACCATGCTAGAGAACCGTGAAGAAATGGACAATTTCCTAGATACCTACCAACTTCCAAAACTAAGTAAAGAGGAAGTGGATAACATGAACAGGCCCATCACAGCTAATGAAATTGAAACAGTTATCAAAACTTTCCCCAAAAATAGAAGTCCTGGACCAGATGGTTTTACAAATGAATTCTACAAAACCTTCAAAGAAGAAATAATACCTCTACTTTTAAAAGTCTTCCAGAAGATTGAAGACACTGGAATACTCCCTGCCAGCTTCTATGAAGCCAACATCACCCTGATACCAAAAGCAGACAGGGACACAACCAAAAAAGAAAACTACAGACCAATATCTCTAATGAACATTGATGTGAAAATATTGAACAAAATTCTAGCTAACCTGATACAGCAGTATATCAGAAAGATTGTTCATCATGACCAAGTGGGGTTTATCTCAGCCATGCAAGGTTGGTTTAATATACGTAAATCAATCAATGTGATCCACCACATCAACAAAAGCAAGACCAAAACCCACATGGTCATATCAATAGATGCAGAGAAAGCCTTTGACAAAATACAACATCCCTTTATGATCAAAACACTACAAAAAATGGGAATAGATGGAAAATTCCTGAAGATAGTGGAGTCTATATATAGCAAACCTACAGCCAACATCAGACTCAATGGTGAAAAATTGGAAGCATTTCCACTGAGATCAGGTACTAGACAGGGCTGCCCACTATCACCATTACTATTCAACATAGTGTTGGAAGTTCTTGCCATAGCAATCAGGCAGGAGCAAAGAATTAAAGGCATACAGATTGGAAGAGAAGAAGTCAAACTCTCCTTATTTGCAGATGACATGATAGTATACATGGAAAAACCTAAGGAATCCAGCAAGAAGCTTTTGGAAATCATCAGGCAATACAGTAATATGTCAGGCTATAAAATTAACATTCAAAAGTCAGTGGCATTCCTCTATGCAAACACTAAGTTAGAAGAAATTGAAATCCAGAAATCAGTTCCTTTTTCTATAGCAAAAAAAACTATAAAATATCTAGGAGTAAACATAACCAAAGAAGTGAAAGACTTGTATACTGAAAATTATGAGTCACTACTCAAAGAAATTGAAAAAGACACAAAGAAGTGGAAAGATACTCCATGTTCATGGGTTGGAAGAATTAACATCATCAAAATGAATATATTACCCAGAGCCATCTACAAATTTAATGCTATCCCCATCAAGATCCCAAGCACATTTTTTAGGAGAATAGAAAACATGCTACAAATGTTTATCTGGAACCAGAAAAGACCTAGAATTGCCAAAACAATCTCGAGAAAAAAGAACAGAACCGGAGGCATCACACTCCCAGATCTCAAACTGTATTATAGGGCCATTGTCATCAAAACTGCTTGGTACTGGAACATGAACAGACACACTGACCAGTGGAATAGAATTGAGAGCCCAGAAATGAGCCCCCCACCTATGAACATCTAATTTTTGACAAAGGAGCCCAGACTATTACATGGGGAAAGCAGAGTCTCTTCAACAAATGGTGTTGGAAACAATGGGTTGAAACATGCAGAAGAATGAAACTGAACCACTGTATTTCACCAAATACAAAAATAAATTCCAAGTGGATCAAGGACTTGGATGTTAGACCACAAACTATCAGATACTTAGAGGAAAATATTGGCAGAACTCTTTTCTGCATAAATTTTATAGACATTTTCAATGAAACGAATCCAATTACAAAAAAGACTAAAGCAAGTATAAACCTATGGGACTACATCAAATTAAAAAGCTTCTGCATAGCAGAAGAAACCACTACCCAAACCAAGAGACCCCTCACGGAATGGGAGAAGATCTTTACATGCTATACATCAGACAAGAGGTTAATAACCAACATATATAAAGAGCTTGCCAGACTCAACAACAAGACAACAAATAACTCCATCCAAAAATGGGGGGAGGACATGGACAGAATATGCACCACAGAAGAGATCCAAAAGGTTGAGAAACACATGAAAAAATGCTCCAAGTCTCTGATTGTCAGAGAAATGCAAATCAAGACAACAATGAGATATCACTTCACTCCTGTGAGAATGTCATACATCAGAAAAGGTAACAGCAGCAAATGCTGGAGAGGGTGTGGGGTCAAAGGAACCGTCCTGCACTGCTGGTGGGAATGTCAATTGGTCCAACCTCTGTGGAGAACAGTCTGGAGAACTCTCAGAAGGCTAGAAATGGACCTACCCCATGACCCTGCAATTCCTCTCCTGGGGATATATCCTACGGAACCCAACACAGCCATCCAAAAAGATCTCTGTACACATATTGTGTTCTTGGCAGCACAATTTGTAATAGCCAAAACCTGGAAGCAACCCAGGTGTCCAACAACAGATGAGTGGCTAAGCAAGTTGTGGTATATATACACAATGGAATGCTACTCAGCTGTAAAAAATGGTGACTTCACCGTTTTCAGCCGATCTTGGGTGGACCTTGAAAAAATCATGTTGAGTGAAATAAGTCAGAAATGGAAGGATGAATATTGAATGATTTCACTCTCAGGCAGAAGTTGAAAAACAAGATCAGAAAAGAAAACACAAGTAGAACCTGAAATGGAATTGGTGTATTGCACCAAAGTAAAAGACTCTGGGGTGGGTGGGTTGGGAGAATACAGATCCATGAAGGATGATAAATGACATAGTGGGGGTTGCATTGTTAAATGGGAAACTGGGGAATGTTATGCATGTACAAACTATTATATTTACTGTTGAATGTAAAACATTAATTCCTCAATAAAAAATTTTTAAAAATATTTTATAACAATGAACAAAAGACAATAGCTTATGAGAAATTTATGTTATCTCTTTAAGAGTTCCCCAGAGCCCTTCCCCACTGGGGAAAGAGAGAGACAGGCTGGGAGTATGGATCGACCTGCCAATGCCCATGTTCAGCGGGGAAGCAATTACAGAAGCCAGACCTTCTACGTTCTACATCCCACAATGACCTTGGGTCCATACTCCCAGAGGGTTAAAGAATAAAACAGCTATCAGGGGTGGGGATGGGATACAGAGTTCTGGTGGTGGGAATTGTGTGGAGTTGTACCCTTCTTATCCTATGGTTTAGTCAATATTTCCTTTTTATAAATAAAAAATAAAAACAAAAACCCTTAAAACACACACACACACACAGAATTCTCCCTTGAAAAAAAAAAAAAAGGTATTCGCCCTTGGAGGCAGGAGAGACAGCATAAAGGTTATGCAAAAAGACTCTCATGTCTGAGGCTCCAAGGTCCTCGGTTCAAGCCCCTCAGTCTCCCTGCACCACCATCAGTGCCAGAGATAAAAAAAAAAAAAAATTCACCCATGTATGTTCTCAGTCAAATGGTGATTCCGAATAAGAAAGCAAGAAGAGAAATCAAAGAACTATGGTTTAGTTGGTCAAAGTCTTTCCTGATCTTTTCTTTTCTAGTTCTTTGAGTTGCCAGACATAAGGATGCCCCAAGTGACTAGGCAGGGGAAGCAACCATGTTGCAAACATTTCCTTTCTCATCTGCCAGGAGGATGAGCCATCACTATAGTGGGACTCCTCTCAAATTCCCCTTGGGTTCATTTCAACCTGCGTGCATCTGTCTGGGGCAGACGAAGAATGATGATAAACTATCTGCTGTGGAGAAGTGATACTCAAATGCACTGTTAACCTGGACCACTCCAGGAAACTTGCTCTATTAAATGGCCCCAGCACGTGAGGGCTTGGCTTTTCACAGTCAATTAAGCTTCATGCACAAGAAGTGCCCTGTTGTCTTACACATTCCTCCCATCCTTTCTCTTGCTGTTCTGTCTGTGTTGTCCCTAGCCCACTGGCATTTATAGTTATGTGAAACTTCATCTTGTCTAAATATGTAGCAAATCAGAGAATGTTGATTTAGGTAGGTTTATTGAAAATACATTTCTTGGAGCAATATGACTGAATGTGTTAGGAGCTAACAGAGCCCACTATTCACCAAAATGACAGACAATTTATTTGGGGGATACAAGGTTGTGACAAAAAAGCAATATTCTCCTTAAAGAAACGTAACACTTATTTTATTTTATTTTTATTTCTACTAGGTGATCACTTGGGCTCAGTGCAAAAGGGGAGGTGAAGACAGCAAGTGAGAGAAAGCACTGCTTCATCATTCATGAAATTTCCCCTCTACAGGTAGGGACCAGGGGCTTGAACCCAGGCCCTTGTGCATGGTAACATGTATATTTAACCAGGTGTTCCACTGCTCAGCTCCACTGCAATACTTTTCAAAAGGCATTCAAACAATTTTTAAGGTTTGGCTTTTTTTTGGGGGGGGGCGGGCAGTAGACCAGAACTTTTCAACCTCTGTCAGTCAGCATCAGGCTGCTCTATTGGGGAAGAAAATCTCCTGGGGAGCTGTCCTGTTTTCTGCAAGATGTTTCACAGCATCTCAGACCTCAACCATCTACAAGTCAGAAGCCACCACTCTCCCTGACAGTGTAACAGCCCAACTGTCTTCACACATTGGTAAATTGGGAGGGGTGGGTGGTGGTGGGGGGAAGCTGGCCCCTGTTGAGAACCTCTGTTGTAGATCTTCTGAGATCCTGTTATCTTACCAGAAGGGTAGAAGTTTTGTGTTCAAAGATCTCAGTAGGGACTAGTAAACCAGGAAAAGTGTGACCTCTCATTGGACTTCCAAAGGGTATCACGGACAACACTCTCAAAAACAAAGCACAGAGCCGGGTATCCACTTCCTGTTCCTTAAGGGCCAGGCCTTATGGCTCTAGGTGATCCATGTCATCCTTCTTCACTTCATGTCCTTTTAGTAAACTAACACGAGATCTGGTCCTGAATTATATATTTCCAACTAAATTATTTTATAGCTACAGCAACAAACAACATGAAAACTATGTCACAAGGTTAACTAAATGAGATAATGTATGTGAGCTGGCTATTTTATTTTAGATGCTTGGCTTTTCGTGATAAATTGCCCATCTATGTGCCCTTGCACAGATGACAGATTTTCAGGAAAGCACCAGGCCCATGAGCTTAGAACAATAATGTCCTGTCTCCAGTGATGGGCGGGCCACTTACCCAGAACCTTGGCTCCTTGGCCACCCAAAGAAGGAGCCCTGAGCTCTTTTCTCTTCAAGCTGGGGTGGATTTGTTTATTCTTGTCTAAAAGGGCAGGATGAGGACTGCTGCCCAGGCTCACCTGAATGGTCACTGTGTGACTCAGAATGATCTCAGACCCAGCCATCTAGCACCTAAGACTCTCCGTTTGTCCCCTTCTTTCCCTTTTCTTCAGAGATTGCCATTTTATAATGCAGCCCAATGGTTTCTGCATCTTCATATAAACAAAGTGTATTTATTTTTTCTGATTCTTGTAAGAAGACCCAAAGCCACAAAATTGTGTCTGAAGCTCCAAACCCAACTGCTTGAGGTTTCCCTCCCATAGTGAATTCCGCAGGAACATGTGGCCGCAGCCACTGCCCCGCTCGCTGCCCTATTCTAGTGGCGTCTTTGAGAGTGGATCTGAAGGGCCACAGGGAACAGGTCTGACTGCATATATCCTGGTGCTTCCCTGGTCAGGGCTGGAAATCTGAGCTAGCTTTCTGGCAGGCAGGGAATTGCGTATATGATCTGCCTCTGAGGCAGGAGTTTCCCTGGGCCATGCTAATGAATGCCTGTGCTCCAGGCTCATCTCTCAAGATTCAGAATCTTGTTTGGGGAACAATTCATGCAGAAAAAAAAAGTTAACCACTTCTGCACAGTGAATATTTTTGCGTACACAGATGTGTGTGTGTGTGTGTGTTTTAAAAAATATTTTAATGAGAGGCATACAGAGGGGAGAGAGAAAGGTTGGAAGAAGAGGCCAGAGTACTGCTCAGCTCTGGCTTATGGTGATAATGGGGACTGAACCTGGGACCTATAGCCTCAGGCAAAGTCTTTTTTTCATAGCCATTAAGTTGTCTCCCCAGGGGCAGATGTGTGTTTTAAAGAAAATTCCTAGCACATTTAGCAAGAACTCAGGCCTGATTGGTGAGTGCCTGTGAATAAAAAGGAAATGACCAATTGTGCAGTTCAAGACATTTTACTTTAAATTTCATTATCAAAATAAAAAAGGATTTATTTATGGGTGGACGAGAAAGAATGAGTGGGAGAAAGAATCAGAGCATCACCCTGACACATGCCATCCTGAAGATTGAATTCAGGGCTTCATGCTTCAGAATCTAAGCCACCTGGTCTGCAAGTTTTAGTTTTAGTCTAAATCAAATTTATAATGTGGAAGTAAATTCATATTCCTCTATATCTTGTATAAACTGCAGAGAGGCCAAAGACAAAGGTTATTTCTGTGATGGAGGGGACTTGCAGGCTGCGAGGCTAGTTTTGTTCTCCATACTGAGTGACCAGCTAGCATTTCTTTTTTAATATTTATTTTATTTATTCCCTTTTGTTGCCCTTGTTGTTTTATTGTTGTAGTTATTATTGTTGTTGTCGTTGTTGGATAGGACAGAGAGAAATGGAGAGAGGAGGGGAAGACAGAGAGGAGGAGAGAAAGATAGACACCTGCAGACCTGCTTCACCGCCTGTGAAGCGACTCCCCTGCAGGTGGGGAGCCGGGGTTCGAACCGGGATCCTTATGCCGGTCCTTGTGCTTTGCGCCACCTGCGCTTAACCCGCTGCGCTACAGCCCAACTCCCCCAGCTAGCATTTCTTCAGTAAATTCTTTAAAAAAAATACAGTACTGGGAGTCGAGTGGTAGCGCAATGGATTAAACACACATGGCACAAAGTGCAAGGACCGGGTGGAAGGATTTCAGTTTGTCACCCCCCACCCCACCCCCTCCCCACCTGCAGGGAGGTTGCTTCACAAGCGGTGAAGCAGGTCTGCAGGTGTCTGTCTTTCTCTCCCCCTCTCTGTCTTTCCCTCCTCTCTCCATTTCTCTGTCCTATCCAACAATGATGGCATCAATAATAACAACAATAATAACTACAACAATAAAAAAAAAACAAGGACAACAAAAGGGAATAAATAAATAAATAAATAAACAGTATAATTTTATCATGAAAAAACATCTCATAAGCCTAATACTGGTTTGGATACAACAATGACACCCAATCCTTTAAAAACTGGGAGAAAGCCTAAGCTTGTCATGTCAAGAAGGGACTACAAAAGCTGCCAGGCCATCCCATCACCTGGGACCCTAGTCAGAGAATCTTTCGATTCCCCCATAGATTCAATGGGCCTAGACCTAAAATAGATCCCTTTCTCTATCATCATTGGTCACGTCCATTGAGAACATCATTATAAGCCCTCTTACGGGCTTTTCTGGACCTTACTCTCCCTATGAACTAGCAATGGTAGAGACTGTCCCACTCTCCAAAGGAGGCTGGGTTATCCTACTCTGCCCTGAAATGAGTGCAGCCTAGAATGTTCCCAGCTATGACTATGGACTGTAAGCTCAGACTGACAGTGACTCAGAGGTTATAAAGTCTCCTGTGTTAAATATAAGTGAATATACATGGGCCCTGGGTCAGACTGACATGGTAAACAGTTAATTGTATTTATACATCTTCTTAAAGTTTGGGAGGTACTTCCTGCCCTGATCCACCTAACCCTATTGTCAACCCTGACACTATTTCCTCAATGTTTTAAGACCACTTCCAGTTTAGCTATCAAGCTAAAGTCACGGACCACTAGGAACATACTTAAAATAGATTTTCCCACTTCTTTTCACCCTAAAATCCCTATTATCATCAGCTGTATTCTTACTTTCTGGTTCCTGCTCATTAAACATTTTGTCCTGCTTTATATCTTAACTGCCTTTCTGCCACCAAGTTGCAGATGCTACTATGATTTCATCCTGAACTACCTGGGCAGATGACCTCACCAATGTGTCCTGGAACCTTACCTCTCCAGAGCCCTACCCCACTAGGAAAAGATAGAAACAGGCTGGGGGTACGTGTCAGTCTGCCAACGCCCATGTCCAGTGGAAAAGCAAACACAGAGGACAGAACTCCCACCTTCTGCACCCCAAGAATTTTGGTCTATATTTTCAAGGGGGTAAATGTTCGGGAAAGATGACCAGAGGGCTCTGAAACCCAATTCCATCAGGGCCTGAAGAGAGAAGAGAGAGAAAGAAAAAAACAAAGGGCATTCAGAAGTAGTATGTGTGACTTAGAAAGGAAGGTAAGCCAGGTCCATAGGAAACAAAAAGGGGGGGACATATATGTACAGAAATAATAGTCAACTAGTATCTGTGTTCTTGGGAGAACTACTGCAGTTTCCAATGGAGGGAGTAGGGACATAGGACTCTGGTGGTGGGAAAGGTGTAAAATTATACCCGTTATCTTATGATTTTGTAAATCAACATTGAATCATAATAATGAGAAAGCAAATAGGAAATAAAAACTGAGCAAATGCTTTCCAATATAAAGAAGAGGGGAAAAGACATAAATAAAGGATGAAGCAGGACTGGTGACATCGCTCGCTTAGTGCACTGATTTAGCATACGTGCAATCCAGGTTCATCCTAATGCACTGAGGGAAGCTTTGATGCTGTGATATCCTTCTCTCTCCCCCCCTCCCTCTCCCTCTTTCTTTCTCTCTCCCTCTCCAAAATAAGAAAACAAAAGAAAGGAAGAATAAGGCAACTTTCGGAAATTTCATTTCGTAATTTATTTATTTGATAGGACAGAGAGAAATCGAGAGGGGTGAGGGAGAGAAAAATAGAGATACCTGTAGCCCTACTGCACCTCTAGTGAAGCTTCCCCTGAAGTTGTGGAATGACTACTTGAACCTGGGTCCTTGTAGATTGTAATGTGTGCACTCAACCAGCTGTGCCACTGAGCAGTCCCCTGCAGAAATCTTATAAGAGAGGAAGTCCAGGGTGAGGAGATACATGGGGTGTGGAGGCGTGGTGATGGATGAGTTCATAAACTTCCCTGTGACCAAGATAAAGGATAAAATGTGATGGTCCAGGAGGTGGTGCAGTGGATAAAGCATTGGACTATCCAGCATGAGGTCCTGAGTTCAGTCCCTGGTAGTACATGTACCAGAGTAATATCTGGTTCTTTTTCTCTCTCTCCTCCTATCTTTCTCATGAATAAGTAAATAAAATATTATTTTTAATGACATGGGTTGGGGAGATAGAAAAACAATTTATGCAACAGACTTTCATAACTGATGCTCTGAAGTTTAGGTTCAAGCCCTGGCCCTACCATCAGCCAGAGGCGAATAGTGCTCTAGTGAAGAAAAAAAGTGAGTTGTGACATCTGAAACTTAGAAGCAGACTGGCACTTACAGGATGCCCCATGGAACAGAACATTCCTGAACAGCCTTCCTCCATGAAAAGACTAGTTGTTTGCAATCAGTGTCCCTCATTATGGGCTTTAGGCTTAATCTCTTGGCTTTCTGAAGCGCTGATATACCCAGGATGAATGCAGAGTTAAATGGGCTTTATATTTTTGGGTAATCACTTGTGAATGTCATTTATGTTATTTTAAATTTTATTTTATTTATTTATGTATGTATTTATTTTAATGAGAGATAGAGAGATACTGAGAGACATTTATATCAGAGCATTGCTCAGTCCCCTCTTGCTCATGGCAGTGTTGAAGATTGAACCTGGGACCTCAAAGCCTCAAGCATGAATCTGTTGCAGAACCTTAATATTGTCTCCCCAACCCTTAAAATTCATTTTTATTGAAGTAACACACTACATTATATGAGTTTCAGATATATGTCATTGGATGTTAAGGTATGTATAGATGATAATAAATTCACCACTGAAAACCAGTGCATATTATTTCAGAGATTATGGTTATATAGACTGATAGGAATCTCAAGCTAGATGTAATTTTCTGTTGAGAAAATCTGTAAGTTTAGATGATCACCACAGCCTGTGTTGATTATATAGAGATGTAAAAGGTTTGGATTCTTCCTTAAGAGGAAGGGACGAGGGAGAAATGTTTTTTTAATCTGTGTATCTGGAGGTGGGGGGGGTTCAGGACACTTTTCAAAACATGAAAAAAAAATAGTTTTCCTCCAAAGGTAGGAATGCACCTGGAAGAGGGAGCTTCAATGGTTAGCTGCGTTTACACAGTCAAATCTACTTTGACTGCAAACCCCAGACTCCATCAATATTATGACTAAGCAAAGCCGCCTCCCTGTCAGTTAATCAGTATCATATCCTGCTTTCCTACAATCCTCTGTCATTCCAGCTGCCCTCCCAAGGTGGGTGCTGTTAGAGATCTCCCACAGACCAACTGCGATGCCTGGGACCCCAAGGGGGGACATTTTCTCAGAATCAGTCTTACCGGAAATAATCATCTTTTAATAGCTAGCTGGATAGATAGATAGATAGATAGATAGATAGATAGATAGATAGATAGATAGATAGATAGATAGATAGAGGCAGAGAGTGAGAATAAAGGAGACCAAAGCACTGAAGCTTCCTTCAAGGCTGTAGGGGCCAAGCTCCAACCTAAGTCAACATATGGCAATGCAGCACACTATCCAAGAGAGCTATTTTATCAGCTCTTGAAGCAACCATCTTGACTAATGCCTTCAGAAATCTGATTCGCCCACCAATGTGTCCTGGAGCTCCACTTCCCCAGAAACCCACCCTACTAGGGAAAGAGAGAGGCAGACTGGGAGTATGGACCAACCAGTCAATGCCCATGTTCAGCGGGGAAGCAATTACAGAAGCCAGACCTTCCACCTTCTGTAACCCACAACGACTCTGGGTCCATGCTCCCAGAGGGATAGAGAATGGGAAAGCTATCAGGGGAGGGGGTGGGATATGGAGATTGGGTGGTGGGAATTGTGTGGAGTTGTACCCCTTCTACCCTATGGTTTTGTTAATTTATCCTTTCTTAAATAAAAAATAAATTAAAAAAAAAGAAATCTGATTCAAACAGCTACTTCCTCTTCCTCTTTCCATTTCCTTTCTCCTTTTTCCTCCTCCTCCTCATTCTCCTCTTTCCTCCTTTTCTTCCTTCTCCTCCTCCCCCCCCATTTTTTTTTTTTTTTGGAGGGCAAGTGTTTCTATGCCAAAGGGAAGCTGAAAAATTTAATCAATCCTTCTGGCCATTTACTGCTTCATATATTACAAAGCAGAAGAGATTATGTCTTAATTACATGGTCTTCATTCTAAAGGGCTACGTTCATCTGCGGTGGCCACTAGCGTTTAAATCTATGGAAACCATGTGTCTCACCACAGAGGTTAATAAAGTGCTGGCGATTTTTCCAGGAGCTGAGGAGGTTTCTATAATCATAGACAATTGCTACAATGACTTGAAAAGGAGTGACAAGCTGAGTCACTTGACTGTAAACAGGTTGTGGGGAATGTCTGAGCGGCATTGGAGTTTCTCAGGGTGCATGAGGGTGGGGGCGGGCTTGAGAGATTCAGCTCCCAGCTAGGGTCCCTGTGGGGCTGGGGCCCAAGTGTGGGGCTCTCCCACGGGTCTTGGCTTTTCCCCTCTTGGAGGAAATGCAGCAGACATTTAAGTATTTCCAAACCAAACAAGACTCCCCTGAAGGAGTCTCCTCCTGTGGCCCCATCATCTGTCTCAGGCCAGATTTGAAAATATCAAACAAGGCAGCAGTGACAGAGGGCTGGCAGGAAGACAGGACAACAAAGAGAGCCGCCCCGTGCTGAGCTTTTGCCCTTTTCCATTCCCAGTGCTGCTTCTACAAACTGCAGAATCCAGAAGGCTGGGGTGGTCTTTAAGACACACTCCCATGAGGGTCCTCATCGCCCACCCTTCCCACAGGCTTGAAAATAACACACTGGGGTGGCCTTGAGGACTTCAGTTCCTTCTACCAGTTCTCCCCTCCCCCTACTTACTCTCAATGAACAAGTCTTTTATCTATTTATTTATTCAGGGGCCAAGAAAACTGGGTCCTGCACATGTGCAATGTTACTGTTCCTGAGTCACTTTTATCGCTCAGATAGATACCACAGCACAGGAGCGTCCCCTGGTGCCATGGCATATTCCATGTAGTGCCAGCATTTGAACCTGGGTTGCACTAATGGCAGGGACTACACACAGTGAACTATTCCTCTGGCCAGCAAATATCATATATGTATATGTATAGTATATGTATGTGTATGTTTATGTGTATGTACATGTGCATGTGCATGTATGTGTATGTATGTACTGAGTAAATGTGTGTGTGTGTGTGTGAGTGAGAGAGAGACCGACCAGAGTACTGCTCTGTCATATGTGTGGGATTGCCATATGTGTTTGTACTCTAGCTGTGCCACTCCCTAGTTACTCAATGTGCAAGTCTTTCTTTCTTCCTTTCTCTCTTCTTTCTTTCTTTCTTTCTTTCTTTCTTTCTTTCTTTCTTTCTTTCTTTCTCTTTCTTTCTTTCTCTCTCTTTCTTTTCTTTCCTTCAGTCCTTCCTTCTTCAATCCTTCCTTCCTTCCTTCCTTCCTTCCTTCCTTCCTTCCTTCTTTCCGTCCTTCTTTCCTTCCTTCCTTTCTTACTTCTTTCCTTGCTTCCTTCCTTCCTTTCCTTCTTTTTTTTTCTTTTGTTGTTGTTTTTTAAAGGTTTATTAATTACGGAGAGCATTACTCAAGCACACATGATTCCTAGGAATCAAACCTGGGCTCTCATCTTCTAGAATTTAATGCTTTATCCATTGTGATACCTCCCAGAAGCTGTGCAAGTCTTTTTAATCTCTACATCTCAGAGAACACTCACTGCTCTTTCCTACTCCAAAAAGTCAAACCAGGGGCCCAGCAGGCAGCACAGTCCATACAGCCATGGACTTTCAAGCATGAGTTCAAACCTCTGTGTAGCTTGTGCTGGAGTGACACTCTTACTTTCCCACCCACTCTCCAACACCTCCCTTTCTCATTAGCAAATACATACATTTTTAAATTAAATAAAAATTAAAGCAGTGTTTGGGACTTTCTCCCTACCCTCAAGCTCTCTCTGGCCTCCAAAAGTCAAATCAGAACTGGCATTTACCTTGAATGTGAAAGGAAATAAAAGTGGTCACATTCAGCCTCCTCTCCATAAGTTGCCTTTTAGTCCCTGAAGCAGAGAGCCTACTGGGGGCAAGTTGAAAAGCCTCATCCAGCCTCAACACCCCAATCTGGGGAAGAAAAATGAAAGTTGTAATTCTGGCCTCGGCCTGCATGTAATTGTTAATCGAGTTGTGGTTTCTTCCTTTCTTTTGTAATCTTGTTTTCCAAATTAAAATCCCTCAGTGACTCAGTCCTGGTTATGATCTGAGCAACAAAGAGTCCCGCCAGAGCAGGCAGGAGGGGGGCCCAGATGGGGAGAAGGCCTGGAAATGCCAGGGAGTGGGTGGGGGAGTTGCAGACCCTGTGAGTGCAGGTCATCCCCTACCCCCACAGAGCTATTGTCCCCAGGCTGGCATCTTCTTGGGAGTTGGAAGAAGTGACCTTGGCAGCACCCCAGGGAGTGTAGATTGAGTCTTTTATTTTTTATTATTTTAAAAAATATTTTGTATTTATTTAGGATAGAGACAGAGACGAATTGAGAGGAAAGGGGGAGAGGGAGAGACAGATACCTACAGCACCGCTTCACCACTTGGAAGGCTTCTCCCTTAGAGGTGTAGATGTCGGAGGAGCAGGGCTTGAACCAGGGTCCTTGAGCGTTGTAACAGGTGCACTCTGCTGGATGCACTACTACTGGGCCCCAAACTTGAGGCCTTTATGAGGGAATGGGGATCAGACTCTGTCTAGACTTATTCCGGGGTAGTCTCTGTGCTTTTTTGAAATCTCTTTTCAAATTAAAACAAGTCTAACTTTTCTCCCACCATGCCTGAGATTCCTGCTTTTGTTCTCTAGGAGTTAAACCATCCTTCTTCCAGGGCAAGGAACTGACCTGTAGGTAAGTCAGAGCCTGATGAGCCTGGGGACCATCCTACTGTCTCTACTTGGCTATCAAATCTTGAAGTCATCTTAAGGCGACTGGCTTTCCCCCACCCCCACCCCCAAGGGTCTTGGGAGAAAGGGTAGGAGCACTGGAGATCTCACTTCCTTTGTGTGGTCTCCTCAGGGGTCTCTTCCTCTGTGAAGCTGGCGATGGGGATGGTCTACTATGTGTTCTGACCCCAACAGGAATTTGGGGCAATTAACATATGATTGACATCTGCCTGAGGCGGAGCCCGCTCACAAGGGAATTGCAGGGACTTATGCAGGGACTTGCAGCAGCTCCTCTCTAGACTGGATGACCTTCATCACGACACTCTCCTATTGATGTGGCTCCAGATTGACCCCGATCTCTGCACGTGGTGATTTTGGGTAGCCTAGTTGTGGACTTTGGACATTTGCATACATATACATATACATATACATATACATATACATATACATATACATATACATATACATATACATATACATATACATATACATATACATATACATATACATATACATATACATATACATATACATATACATATATATACTTTTGTTGTCCTTATTGTTTTTCATTGTTGTTGTCATTGATGTCATTGTTGTTGGATAGGACAGAGAGAAATGAAAAGAGGAGGGGAGACAGAGAGGGAGAGAGAAAGACAGACACCTGCAGACCTGCTTCACTGTCTGTGAAGTGACTCCCCTGCTGGTGGGGAGCTGGGGGCTCAAACCAGGATCCTTAAGCCGATGCTTGCACTTTGCAGCACGTGCGCTTAACCCGCTGAGCTACCGCCAACTCCCTTTGGCCTATTTTCTTAACTAGACTTCTTCCTCTCACGTTTACAATGAATTTTATGAATAAACGTCTCATTCGTTTAACCTTAATGGAAGGGGCCAAGTGGTGGCGCACCTGGTTAAGTGCACATAGTAACCTTAATGGAGCCACATGTTGTTTACAATGCTGTGGTGATGTGTGAACTTCCTGTACAACCCCCAGAGCAGTTCTTGACTTGTCAGGGTGGACACTGTGGGCCCCAGGACACAGCTACTCCTACTGCAACTCTGACCCTTCTCCCTCACTTGATACGGGTGTATGGAGTTCATGGATTCAGTCTTGGGTTCCAACCCTCCCACTTACTAACAGAATGATATGGACAAGTCTGTTCATGGAAGAAATGGTTTAAGTAATCTGCTGTGTAGAGATATGAGAAAGCAGGTGTGCTGGTTAGCAAAGAACCTGGTTTTGTTTGTTAGTTATGTCACCAGGGTTAATAGGCACATAGTGACATGATGCCTGCACAACTCCATCATTCCCAGCGGTCAGTTTTGGTTTTGACAGAGGGTAAGAGAGGAAACGGCAGAGAGAAGGGGAGACACCTGCATTGCTCATCAAGCTTCCAAGCCACAGTTGGGGGCTAAACCAGGGTCCTCAAGCATTCTACCAAGTGGCCAGCACCCTGGCACAGCCTGCTCTGAGCCCATGCTCTACACACTCCCCTGCACCTACTGAGCTGGGAGTGCTGCTTGGAAGAGAAACACAGGGGTTGGGGGGAGCCAGTCTGCAGACACTGCTGTAGCATTTGCTGTAGTGGACATACTTTTTGCAGGAGTTATATCCAGGGCACATTAAAGAATGTATTTTTACCCTTCCATACTGGATCGGATTGTTTGTGGGTTTCTTTTTCTTTTTTGTTATATTGAAAAAAAATAATGTATTAATGAGAAGGCTAGGAGGAGAGAGAAAGAGAGAGAGAGAACCAGACATCACTCTGGTACATGTGCTGCTGGGAATCAAACTCAGGACCTCATTCTTGAGAGTCCAATGCTTTATCCATTGTGTCACCTCCTGGACTACTTTTTTTTTTTATTATCTTTATTTATTTATTGGATAGAGACAGCCAGAAATGGAGAGGGAAGGGGATGACAAGGAGAGGGAGGGAGGGAGACACACACACACACACACACACAGAGAGAGAAAGAGAGAGAGAGAGAAGCTTTCCCCCTGTAAGTGAGTGAGTAACAGGGCCTCTAAACTGGGTCTTTGTATACTGTGACATCTGCGCTCAACCAGGTGCGCCACCACCTGGCCCCTGTGGATTTCATCTGTCTGCATTCTGACCTCTCCCGCTAGTGAAGACCTGAAGCTGGTGCCTTCTGTGTGTTCTGGGGTCAGGTGGTATTTTGGTGGCTTTAAATCTGGGCTGAAGTCCCTGGCAGTTACTTCTCTATGTCAATCTCTCGAGATGTCAGACAAGTCAGGAAAGAAGGGGTGATCCAAAAGGAAAAGGGGTCACTCTAGCTCACTAGACTTGTTCTTCCAGTTGTTAGTGGACACCTAGTGACAGAAACAGATCCCATGGTATTTCTCAACTTTGGGGAGCAGGAGGGTACCTTCACTGTGACACTGTCCTGAGTGACATAGTTTGTGTCTTGACAATTCTGTGTCCAGTGGAGCTTTGTCTGTGGCCACAGGAGCTTGGTTTGACCTTTGAAAACCAAGCAACATTTTTTTTAGCCGAGCAACATTTTAATTAAAGGAAACTTTTTTTTTTGCACTTTCCTTATTTGTATGCATTTGAAATTGGGCGGGGGGGGGGGTGTGGTGGAAAAGTACTGCTATTATGGAAGAAAAGCAATTCTTGTATTTATTGACTTATTTATTTTGTTGGGGTATCACTGTTCTACCTAATTTCTCAGGCACAAAGAGGAAAAGAACCACAGCACTGCAGGTGCCAGATTCCAACCCAGATCCTGCACATGACAGAGCAGGTACACTGTCCAGGTGAGCGCTACTGCTGGCCCAGAAGGCGAGTCTTAAAACCATTTCCATCAATTTGGAGATTTAGAAAGACAACAGACTTAGAGATTTGGAGAGATAATATCGGCTTTTGGCACTTGAAGCTAGAACCACAACCAAATATAAGATTGAGTGAGTGTGTGTGTGTGTGTGTGTGTGTGTGTGTGTGTGTGTGCATGTGTATGTGCTTATATGTGTTCTTGAAATAGTATCTCTGTTACATTAGATCTTGGGCACCATGCTTCTTTTGCTGAATTTTCCCTAGTCACTCGGGATGTGCATGTCCGTGGGGCGGTGTTGGGGTGGGGTGGGGGAATGTCCTTTACTTGGCACTCATTGCTGTATTATATCACCTTACTGCTCATGGGGTAGGGTCTTGATGTCTTCACTCTCCATTATCCAGTGAGAACACAGGTGAAGGTCCTGGAGGAAACCCCAGGCGGGTACGACCTGGGTCCTTGACTTACTCAGAAGTCCATGCACCAGGTGACATCTTGCAGCTTGTCCAGTCCCAGAAGCCCTGCCAAGGGGGCTGAGAGTCTCCACTATTTTTGCTTTTTCTTTCCCATATCCCTTCTCCCTAACATCTGTGTCCTCAAGTTCCAAGTCATTCCCCAACTAAGATTTCTCTTAGGAACAAAATTTCTTTTTTTTTTTAAGAATTTTTTAAAATTTATTTATTTATTATTGGATAGAGACAGAGAGAAACTGAAAGGGGAGGAAGAGATAGAGAGGGAGAGAGACAAAAAAAGACCTGCAGCTCTGCTTCACCACTAGGGAAGCTTCCCCCTTGCAGGTGGGGACTAGGGACTTGAACCTGGGTCCTCGTGTACTGTAATGTGTGCTCTTGGAGAGGTATGCCACCGCCTTGCCCCCGGAATGAGATTTCTTGATTTAACTCTGAAGCTGGGTGATACTGGGTACCATGCTGAGCTGCACCCTCCTCTCCAAATACAAAGGAAGGACAGAGGAGGTAAGGCCTTTAACACATCACCTGGTAGTTGCCACAGCTCCTGATGTCTCTGTCCCACCTACTGATTCTGGGTGACTTAGTGGGGCCAGGTTGGACATCTTATTTGCCAAGTTGCTCTTGTCACATGAGGCACACTGGGGGCGGGACACCAGTTGTACAGCTAAGGCAACTAGCGTGGACACCAGCTACATGCAGTTGGGGGCTGCCCTGTCCTCTGGCAAGCCCTTTTTGGGAAGGTTTCTGTGAAACATAAACAAGATTGTGGTCATTAGTGGCTGCTACTCCATCCTGGGCCCTAGAAGCACTAGGAGGCCTTTGGAAGCCCCTTCAGACCCTGTCTACTTACCACCACCACCAGATGGCCTTAGCTGACTGGGTACAGAATAGATCTGGGTGATTTTTGAAGCTCTACGGCACACTTGTCCTGCCACTGCTGTGTATGCACAAGCACTGCCGCTAAACTGCTGGGCCCCCACTATAGGTGCCTTAGCTGATTTGACATCTCAGGACTTCCTATCCACACACCTAACGCTGACCTGCCCCCTTGCAAAGGGATTCCTTTAAAAAAAAAAAAAAAAAAAGCTTATAGCTTTATTTTCTAAATTAACTTTACTAAATTTTTTTTCTTTATTGGGAAATTAATGTTTTACATTCAACAGTAAATACAATAGTTTGTACATGCATAACATTCCCCAGTTTCCCATTTAACAATACAACCCCCACTATGTCATTCATCACCTTTCATGGACCTGTATTCTCCCCACCCACCCCAGAGTCTTTTACTTTGGTGCAATACACCAATTTCATTTCAGGTTCGACTTGTGTTTTCTTTTCTAATCTTGTTTTTCAACTTTGGGCTGAGAGTGAGATCATCCCATATTCATCCTTCTGTTTCTGACTTATTTCACTCAACATGATTTTTTTAAGGTCCATCCAAGATCGGCTAAAAACAGTGAAGTCACCATTTTTTACAGCTGAGTAGGATTCCATTGAATATATATACCACAACTTGCTCAGCCACTCATCTGTTGTTGGACACCTGGGTTGCTTCCAGGTTTTGGCTATTACAAATTGTGCTGCCAAGAACATATGTGTACACAGATATTTTTGGATGGATGTGTTGGGTTCCTTAGGATATATCCCAAGGAGGGGAATTGCAGGGTCATAGGGTAGGTCCATTTCTAGCCTTCTGAGAGTTCTCCAGACTGTTCTGAGAGTTCTCCAGACTGTTCTCCACAGAGGTTGGACCAATTGACATTCCCACCAGCAGTGCAGGAGGGTTCCTTTGACCCCACATCCTCTCCAGCATTTGCTGCTGTTACCTTTTCTGATGTATGACATTCTCACAGGAGTGAAGTGATATCTCATTGTTGTCCTGATTTGCATTTCTCTGACAATCAGAGACTTGGAGCATTTTTTCATGTGTTTCTCAGCCTTTTGAATCTCTTCTGTGGTGAATATTCTGTCCAAGTCCTCCCCCCATTTTTGGATGGGGTTATTTGTTGTCTTGTTGTTGAGTCTGGCAAGCTCTTTATATATGTTGGTTATTAAACTCTTATCTGATGTATGGCATGTAAAGATCTTCTCCCATTCTGTGAGGGTTCTCTTGGTTTGGATAGTGGTTTCTTTTGCTGTGAAGAAGCTTTTTAGTTTGATGTAGTCCCATAGGTTTATACTTGTTTTAGTCTTCTTTGTTATTGGATTCGTTTCATTGAAAATGTCTTTAAAATTTATGCGGAAAAAAGTTCTGCCAATATTTTCCTCTAAGTATCTGATAGTTTCTGGTCTAACATCCAAGTCCTTGATCCACTTGGAATTTACTTTTGTATTTGGTGAAATACAGTGATTCAGTTTCATTCTTCTGCATGTTTCAACCCATTGTTTCCAACACCATTTGTTGAAGAGACTCTGCTTTCCCCATGTAATAGTCTGGGCCCCTTTGTCAAAGATTAGATGTCCATAGGTATGGGGCCTCATTTCTGGGCTCTCAATTCTATTCCACTGGTCAGTGTGTCTGTTCATGTTCCAGTACCAAGCAGTTTTGATGACAATGGCCCTATAATACAGTTTGAAATCTGGGAGTGTGATGCCTCCGGTTCTGTTCTTTTTTCTCAAGATTGTTTTGGCAATTCTAGGTCTTTTCTGGTTCCAGATAAACATTTGTAGCATTTTTTCTATTCTCCTAAAAAATGTGCTTGGGATCTTGATGGGGATAGCATTAAATCTGTAGATGGCTCTGGGTAATATATTCATTTTGATGATGTTAATTCTACCAACCCATGAACATGGAATATCTTTCCACTTCTTTGTGTCTTTTTCAATTTCTTTGAGTAGTGACTCATAATTTTCAGTATACAAGTCTTTCACTTCTTTGGTTTTGTTTACTCCTAGACATTTTATAGTTTTTGTTGCTATAGAAAAAGGAACTGATTTCTGGATTTCAATTTCTTCTAACTTAGTGTTTGCATAGAGAAATGCCACTGACTTTTGAATGTTAATTTTATAGCCTGACATATTACTGTATTGCCTGATGATTTCCAAAAGCTTCTTGCTGGATTCCTTAGGTTTTTCCATGTATACTATCATGTCATCTGCAAATAAGGAGAGTTTGACTTCTTCTCTTCCAATCTGTATGCCTTTAACTCCTTGCTCCTTCCTGATTGCTATGGCAAGAACTTCCAACACTATGTTGAATAGTAATGGTGATAGTGGGCAGCCCCGTCTAGTACCTGATCTGAGGGGAAATGCTTCCAGTTTTTCACCATTGAGTATGATGTTGGCTGTAGGTTTGCTATATATAGACTCCACTATCTTTAGGAATTTTCCATCTATTCCCATTTTTTGTAGTGTTTTGATCATAAAGGGATGTTGTATTTTGTCAAAGGCTTTCTCTGCATCTATTGATATGACCATGTGGTTTTTGGTCTTTTGTTGATGTGATGGATCACATTGATTGACTTACGTATATTAAACCAACCTTGCATGCCTGGGATAAACCCCACTTGGTCATGATGAACAATCTTTTTGATATACTGCTGTATCCGGTTGGCTAGAATTTTGTTCAATATTTTCGCATCTATGTTCATCAGAGATATTGGTCTGTAGTTTTCTTTTTTGGTTGTGTCCCTGTCTGCTTTTGGTATCAGGGTGATGTTGGCTTCATAGAAGCTGGCAGGGAGTATTCCAGTGTCTTCAATCTTCTGGAAGACTTTTAAAAGTAGAGGTATTATTTCTTCTTTGAAGGTTTTGTAGAATTCATTTGTAAAACCATCTGGTCCAGGACTTTTATTTTTGGGAAGATTTTTGATAACTGTTTCAATTTCATTAGCTGTGATGGGCCTGTTCATGTTATCCACTTCCTATTTACTTAGTTTTGGAAGTTGGTAGGTATCTAGGAAATCATTCATTTCTTCCAGGTTCTCTAGCTTGGTGGCATATAGTTGTTCATAGAAGCCTCGCATGATATGTTGAATTTCTGCAATGTCTGTTGTGATATCTCCTCTTTCATTTACTATACGATTTATTTGGGTCTTCTCCCTTTTTTGTTTTGTGAGTCTGGCTAAAGGTTTGTCGATTTTGTTCACTCTTTCGAAGAACCAACATTTACTTACCGTTGATCTTTTGTATGGTTTTCCTATTCTCAATATTATTTATTTCTGCCCTAACTTTAGTGATTTCTGTCCATCTGGTTGCTTTAGGATTCCTTTGTTGTTCTTCTTCTAGGTCTTTAAGATGTGCAATCAGGCTGTTTATTTGTGCCTTTTCTTGTTTCCTAATGTGTGCTTGTATAGCTATGAACTTCCCTCTTAGGACTGCTTTAGCTGTGTCCCAAATATTTTGATAGCTTGTGTCTTCATTTTCATTGAACTCTCGAAACATTTTGATTTCTTCCTTGATTTCCTCTTTGACCCAGAAGTTGTTAAGAAGTGTACTGTTGAGCTTCCACATTTTGGGACTGTTACTAATCTTTTGTTGATTGTTAAGTGGTAGTTTAATTCCACTGTGGTCTGAGAAGATGCTTGGGATGATTTCAGTGCTCTTGAATTGGCTGATGCTGTCTTTGTGGCCTAACATATGGTCTATCCTTGAGAATGATCCATGTGGATTTGAGTAAAATGTGTATTCCAGTTTCTTGGGATGAATGACTCTGAAAATGTCCAATAGTTCTAGTTTATCTATCTCTTCATTTAGCTCCCTTATGTCTTTACTGATTTTCTTCCTGGATGATCTGTCAAGTTGAGATAGTGGGGTGTTGAAGTCCCCTACTATGATTGTGTTACTGTTAATATATTGCTGTAGCTCTTTCAGTTTTTCAGAAGTTTGATGTATTTAGATGGCTTCTCATTTGGTGCATAGATGTTAATAATTGTTAAGTCCTCTTGATTGATCCTCTGAGCATTAAGTAGTGTCCATTCCTATCTTTTTTAATCTTATCTATTTTAAAGTCTATCGTGTCAGATATGAGAATAGCTGTTCCTGCCTTTTTTTGTGGGCCATTGGCTTGTATGATAGTTTTCCATCCTTTCACTTTAAGTCTGTGTTTGTCTTGTTGAGTTAGGTGAGTTTCCTGTAGACAACATATTGTTGGGTTGTGTTTTCTGATCCATCTTCCTACTCTGTGTCTTTTAATAGGTGAATTCAGGCCATTGACATTTATTGATATCAAAGATTGAAGATATTTTAACGCCATTCTTGAAGAGTTTTAGAGTGTTTTGATATATGTCCTATTTGTGGTGGTCTGTTTCTTTATAGGAGACCTTTCAGAACTTCTTTCGGGGAAGGCTTGGTGATGGTTGCTTCCTTCAACTGTTGCTTGTCTGAGAAGGTTTTGATGCTTCCATCTAGTCTGAATGACAGTCTAGCAGGATATAGTATTCTTGGCTGAAAGCCTTTCTCATTGAGCACTCGATAGATATCTTGCCATTCTCTTCTGTGTTTGTATGGAGAAGTCTGCTGCTAATCTTATGGGTTTTCCTTTGTAGGTGACTCTTTGTTTTTCTCTTGCAGCCTTGAGGATCCTTTCTTTATCCTTATTCCTTTCCATTCTAAGTATGACATGTCTTGGTGTCTTTAGGTTTGGGTTAATTCTGTTTGGGACCCTCTGGGCTTGTTGAATCTTTATGTCTTTGGTGTTGTCTAGACTAGAGAAATTTTCAGCTATTATGGCCTGGAGAATGCTTTCTTCCTCTCCTTCTCTTACTTCCTCTGGTAAGCCAATAATGCGTATATTGTTTCTTTTGAAGTCATCCCATAGGACTCTGTTGTTGTTTTCAGCATCTCTTAATCTCTTTTTGAGATCTCTTACTTCTTTTTTAGTTGTCTCTAATTCATCCTCAATCTTGCTAATTCTGTCTTCAGCCTCATAGATTCTATTCTCTCTGCCCTCTACTGCTTTCTGGAGTTCATCTATTTTGTTGCCCTGCTCTGATACTGTTTTAGCTTGTTCAGCTAGTTGCCTTCTTAGCTCAGCGATTTCAGCTTTCAGCTCTCTAATAACCATGAGATAATTAGAATTTTCTTCCATATTCTCATTTGTTGTTCCTGCATTTCTGATTACAATTTTTTCAAATCCTTTACTCACTCCTGTTATTATTTCCTTAGCTAATGTTTGGATGTTGAACTCGTTGTTTTGTGCTTCACCCTCTGGAGGACTTTTAGCTGGACTCTTGTCCTGGTTCGAGTCTCCAATATTTTTTCTTGTTGTTTTAACCATTTTATATATTATGTTATGAGTTCCCTTTATCAGTACTTTTCAAATTATTGATCACTATTGCCTGGATTGACTTGTGTCCAAGTAATTTAATTAAAGGGTTTACCGTGGCGGAAGTTAACAGTTTTTTCAATCCCTGAGTTGGAGCTCAGTGGTGTAAAAGCCTCTTTTTTTTTTCTTCCCTGTAGGCTATGGGAGCCTGAGGGCTTTTAAACTGTCAATAGGCTTCTTAGCTTAATCACTGACTCCTGATCAAGAGATAAAGCAGGGTGTGGCAGAGATAATCCAGTGGTTATGCAAAGAGACTTTCACAGCCCCTCAGCTATGCCACCGAGGTATAGGTCTTCTCCTGAGTTTCCTGGTTAGATCTCTGTCCCCTGGTGTCCCTCCCTGTTGCTGCTCCAGATTCTGAGGGTAGTAGCAATGGAGACTCAGAGTTGCACTTGGTCAGTCTCTGGGGAGTCCTTTCCTCCCTTCAGCTGTCCCCTTGTTGTGGAGCAGACTGGAGGTGGTGTCTCCACTGATAAACTGTTGAACTGTTAGCAGCCACTTAATCTCTCCTTAGGCCCCTCTCTCCTCTCTGTCACCAGCCACGCGTGTTTGTACTCACGGGTGATTTACTGGGTTCCTGTGGTCATTCTAGTCCTGTCTTGTTTCGGTCCGGGTGGTCTCCTTTGGTATTCCTAGTTGATCTGGCAGAGGAGAGGAGAGGAGAGGAGAAAAAGCGATCTGCTGCTCGTAGCTCCGCCTCCAGAACAGGAAGTTCGGGATTCCTTTTTTCTAACTGTGATTCTTTCTTTTTTTTCTGGGATCATCAGCAGAGCTCACTCTGTGGTTTGGCCAATCACCCCACATGATGCACTGATGTTTCTGTCCATCTAGCACTGGGGTGGTGGGTTAAGGAGAGTCTGAAATGATACCAGGTCATAGAGGCAAAGCAGAACAGGAGGCTCTGCACACGGATGGAGGGCAGCCCCACTGAGGGCACAGGTGCCAGCTCTCAGGTGCCTTCTGCCAGGATATGTCCCTGGATCTTCTGTCTCCTCTCAAGTCTACTGAGGTGAGTGTGACAAAGACAAGCCATGGAAAAAGGGCATTTTGGAGGGAGTGCTGAGGAAAATGGATTAAGGAGGTCCTGGATAAATCCAAATGACAGTAGTCAAGAGTCCCCATGTCTATATCATGGAGGCTTGATGATGTTCTCTCTGCAGT
Source organism: Erinaceus europaeus (assembly GCF_950295315.1). Lineage (NCBI taxonomy): Eukaryota > Metazoa > Chordata > Mammalia > Eulipotyphla > Erinaceidae > Erinaceus > Erinaceus europaeus. The sequence continues at coordinate 30,754,622 of NC_080165.1, forward strand.
TTAAACATGTATTTATTTATTTATTATTGGATAGAGACAGAGAGAAATTGAGAGGGGAGGGAGAGATCGAGAGGGAAACAGGCAGAGTGACACCTACAGCCATGCTTCACCCCTCAAGAAGGTTCCCCCCTGCAGGTGGGGACCAGGGGCTTGAACCCTGGTCCTTGTACTCTGTCATATGTGTGCTTAGCTAGGTGTACCACCGCCTGGCCCTGATGATGTTTTCTGCAGATGAGGACTTGTTGTGGGTACATTCTCTGACAATCAGGAGGGAGAGGGAGCTGAGGTCCTGTCACACACTCCAGAGAGCAGGCTCAATCTGATTCAATGCACTCAGTGATCTTGGAGGTGGCATCTGAGGGACAGAGCTGCTGTCAGCAGCGGGCAGGGTTCCCTGTGAGCCCAACAGCTCCCAGGCTAGAAAAGCAGGCTGGAGCCCTTCCAGAGGCAAGCAGTTGGAGAAGGATGGACCCCTCCTCCTGTTCCTCAGACCTCTTTTCTCTCCTCTTCTGCACATGCTTTAGCCAAGAACCCTGGAGATTTGGCCCTGGGCTAGACACTCCCGTAGGATTTGGAGAGCTGAATATTTATCAGTGACTTCAACTCAGGGCACTCTGAACTCTAAAAGAACTCCCAGGACTTTCTTTCCTACCACCCCCAAATGATCCTGAGGGCCATGTGCTATGGCCCAGTGTCTCTGTCTGTGGTGTTTTTCCTTGCTCAGATAGAATTTCATAGAGGCAATTTTGGTAAATGTATTTCCGTTCCGATAAAATATATTAAAATATATTTCCATTCTAAATCAGCTGGTGCCTGTTTTGAATTAATCACTAGGAAGCACAGTAATTAGGGATCTGGGGTCTACAGGGATCTGGCGGTGGGTGCGGGCTGGAGGGAAGAGGTGCACGCAGATGACTACTGTGAGTGCCTGAAGATGTCCCCTAGAAATCCGACTTCCACTTCCTAAAATGGGAGTCAAGATTATGTTCCTCAGACTCTCCAGAACTTGCTGCCACCGTTCAGAAAAATGTGAGCATTCACAACCAGAGAATTCACTAACTTTAGGCAGGAGCCAAGGAAAACAGAAGTACATGGGTCTTCAGCCAATGACTTGGCACTGGGGCTCTGGAGAGAGAAGACTGGCCTAGGAGGAGGCTCAACCCAGCTTCAAAGGCTGCTCTGCTCACTTTGGGACAAGACCTCATGAGATTTTATTTTCAGCCCCCACCCCCAGTGTTCTCTCTTCCTCTCTCTTTCCCTCCTCCCTTCATACCTTTTCATCTCTCCACCTTCCTTGCTCTTATCTCCACATCCTTTCTTCTTCCCTCTCAGTTCTTCTTCTTTTTTTTCTCTTATTGCTCTCATTAATTATGAACCAAGAGAGAAGCAAACCTGAGCATCACTCTGGCATGTGTGATAACAGGGACTGAACTCAGCACCTCATATCTGAATGTCCACTGCTTTGCCTCTTCTTTTTTTTTTTTTTTAGTTTATTTTCTATTTAAGAAAGGAAAAATTAACAAAACCATAGGGTAGGAGTGGTATAACTCCACACAATTCCCACCACCCAATCTCCATATCCCATCCCCTCCCCTGATAGCTTTCCCATTCTCTGTCCCTCTGGGAGCATGGACCCAGGGTCATTGTGGGTTGCAGAAGGTAGAAGGTCTGGCTTCTGTAATTGCTTCCCCGCTGAACATGGACGTTGACTGGTCGGTCCATACTCCCAGTCTGCCTCTCTCTTTCCCTAGTAGGGTGGGTCTCTGGGGAAGCGGAGCTCCAGGACACATTGGTGTGGTCTTCAGTCCAGGGAAGCCTGGCCGGCATCCTGATGGCATCTGGAACCTGGTGCTTTGCCTCTTCTGAAACCTCCCACACCACTCTTTCCTCCTTCTTTCCCTTTTTCTTTTTTTAAATATCTTTATTGGGGAATTAATGTTTTACATTCAACAGTAAATACAATAGTTTGTACATGCATAACATCCCCCAGTTTCCCATATAACAATACAACCCCCACTTTCCTTTTTTTTTTTTACCAGAGCACTGATCAGCTCTGGTTTACGGTGGTGCAAGGGATTGAACCTGGAACTTTGCTTCGAAGCCTCAGGCATGACAGTCTGTTTGCATAACCATTATGCTATCTCCCCCTGCCCCTTCTTTCCCTTCTCTTACTCTCATGCTACCCTTATCCTTCTGCCTTATTCCCTCTTCCTTCCATGCTTTTATTCTTCTGACTCATCCTTTCCTTCCTTCATTCCTTCCTTTCTTCCTTCCTTTCTTTCCTTTCCTTTCCCTTCCCTTTTCTTTCTTCCTTCTTTCTTTCTTTCTTTCTTTCTTTCTTTCTTTCTTTCTTTCTTTCTTTCTTTCTTTCTTTCTCTACCTTCTTCTTTCCTCTCCACCTCTACTTGTCCCACATTCCTTCCATAAACTCTCGATGTTTCCTGATCCACTTGCATCCAGGGCTCACTATTTCTATACATATCCTATTCCTTTAACTTTTTTGCTTGCTTGTTTCACCATCAAGAGATTTGAATCCAATAAGGGAGTTTCTTCTGCCTATCTCACTCACCACTTTCTTTATTCTGGAGAATTTTAATACCATCGCTGTGTTACTTACATGTTTATACTTCTTGTTCTAATAAAGTGGGTGGACTCTAATGATTCCACCTGACTCCCTACCAAACGTAGGGATTAAAACAAGAATTCTAAAATAAAAATGGGGTGTCCCCTCCCTCCCCCATAGTCAGCAGGGCTTCACCGCTCAGGCCTGACTGTTTTAGAAAGAGGGATGGTGGTGGTCAGAGACAGAATGGCACTGAAGCTTCTTCCCTCAGTGCTCTAGTAGTTCTCCCAGAGCCCCACCAGGCTCTATTTTCTGGCTAAGGGCTTCACTTTGGTCCTTTTGCTTCCCTAGAAGGCAGTCACAGAGGCCTATGTATGGACAAATCATTTTGGATTGGTGTATTGCACCAAAGGAAAAGACTCAGGGGTTGGGGGGGGCATTCAGCGTTCAGGTTCTGGAACATGATGGCAGAGAAGGACCTAGTGGGGTTTGTACTGTTATGTGGAAATGTTATGTAAGTACAAACTATTTTTTTTTACTTTCAACTGTAAACCATTGATCCTCCAATAAAGAAATTATATATATATATATATATTTAAAAAATAATTTTGCAAAAAAAACTTTTTATTCACTGCGCCACCTCCTGGACTGGAAAAAAATTTTTTAAAGGTCTCTTTGCTCCTCCTCTGACTCCTTGAGATTGAGAGGCAGACAGATGGAGTGAAGAGACTGGCGCCAAAGCTCTTGTCAGTGTGGCAGGGACGAGACTCAAACCTGAGTCACCCACATGGCAAAGCAGAACATTATCCCAATGAGTGAGCTATTCTGAGAGCCCTAGAGTTTTATTTCACGAATGAATGAACTAACTTTACTGCCCACCCATCCAGGCCTGTAGAATATTAGTAATTCAAAGAGGCTTTCCTAGAGGTATGGTTTTCAAAATGTAGCCCCTGGATCCACATTAGGGGTATCACCTGAGAATTGTGCCCCCACCAACACACACACCCAAAAAAACTGAATCAGAAGGTGGGGGACAGGTGGATTTTTTATTAAAGAACATTTATTTATGTATTTATTTTCCCTTTTGTTGCCCTTTTTTTAATTGTTGTTGTTATTGATGTCATCGTTGTTAGATAGGACAGAGAAAAAGATAGAGGAGGGACAGAGAGGCCTGCAAAGGGACTCCCCTGCAGGTGGGCTTGAACCGGGATCCTTAAGCCGGTCCTTGCGCTTCACATCACATGTGCTACTGCCCGACTCCCAAAATTTTTTTTTTTTTTTTACAAAATTCCAAGTGACTTTTAAAGGGAGTATTTATGGGGTGGGGAGAGGACACCAAGACCATGGGTCTGGCATATGCAAAGGTGGGGCGGACCTCAGAACTTCAATTCAGCCCTCTAGCCACTGTATCACCTACTAGGTCTCAACTTGCAAGTGATTGTGACTGACATTCAAGTTTGAGAACTCCTGTATCAGAATGAAGATTCATTCCCACTACTCCTGAGTTTACAAAATCAGAATTAATGTCCTTTATGTTCACTGGGAAACACATATAGAATGAACTGAAGTCATTACACATGGGTTGAATTTCTGATACTCATTTTTTGTCAGTCTTTTCTATTTATTATTGGATAGAGACAGAGAGAAATTTAGAAGAGAGGGGGAGATAGAGAGGGAAGGAGACAGAGACACAGGTACCTACAGCCCTGCTTTACCACTCATGAAGCTTTCTCCCTGCAGGTGGGGACCAGGGATTTGAACCCAGGTCCTTGCACACTGTAATGTGTGTGCTTAGCCAGGTGAGCCACCACCTGGCCCACAAACCTCTCATATTCATGACTTCTGAAGATCTATAAGAAGGATCAATACCCCCTATACCTTCACCCCCAGTTCATTATCAAAAAGCACCATGAGGGGTCTGGTGGTGGCACACCTAGTTGAGTGCACTTTTGCGAGTGAAGCAGGGCTGCACGTGTCTCTGTCTCCTTCCCTCTTTATCTCCCCCTCTCCTCTAAATTTCTCTCTGTCTCTATCCAATAAACAAAGATTTAAAAAAAAAATTTTAAGTGCCACGAGTGACTCAAGAGGTGGCACAATGGATAGTGTCAGACTTTCAAACATGAGGTCCTGAGTTCAACCCTAGCATTGCATATGCCAGACTAATGCTGTTTCTTTTTTAATCTCACAAATAAATACATTAAGGAAGGAAGAAAGAAATGAAGAGAGACAAGAAAGAGGAAGGAAGGAAGGAAGGGAAAGAAAGAGAGAGAAAAAGGAAGGAAGGAAGGAAGGAAGGAAGGAAGGAAGGAAGGAAGGAAGGAAGAAAGAAAGAAAGAAAGAAAGAAAGAAAGAAAGAAAGAAAGAAAGAAAGAAAGAAAGAAAGATCTAGCAGTTTAAAAGAATCCCAGGACATCGTGTGCTGAGGGCCTCCTTGTAACACTAGGGGGCGTGCTAGCCCTTCCAATGTGGTCACTTAGCGAGAAGCGGCGTTTTTTGTCTTTAGGGTCCTGTCATTCTCTGTATAAACAAGTTACGTTCAAGTGTTTAGGATATAAATTACGACCATGCTGACTGCCTCGGAAGGAATGTAAACACAGCACTGTGGTCGGAGCAAACTCTGAAACTGACTTCATAATTTATAGCAGGCCCCTGAGCTTCAGTATAAAAGAAAAAAAAAGGGGGGGGGCTTCTATTTTATGACAAATACGATAATGGAGACACCAAAAAAAATTAATCACTGCATTATTTAGTAAAAAATACCAAAAGGAAGTCTAGGGATTAAGAAAATGGTTGACTTTAAAAAGAAGGGGGGGGGGAACGGGAAAGCCTGTATTTACTAATGATGTTTTTAGGATTGAAATCCAACTGGAATACAATAAAACTTGTGTGGGATCTACTGAGCGGCATTAGGTGCCTGGTGATTGAGAAAAAGACTTTCTGGGGTACAAGAAACAAAGGTGATTTTTGCAAAAGCCAAAATCAAAAACCAGCCTGGAGTTGGAGAACAAGGCATAGCCTGACTGGTTTCTGAACCTCTGCCTCCTGCTGGATCCAGAGTTACCATGAATTCAAAGGACTGATCACAAATAGGTGGGTGTGGAAGAGAAAAATCGGCCCAGCTAGCTGCCCTTTTTACTTTCTATTTAATCCCAGAGTTTCACCAGCTCTGCCTGCAGTGTTCATGAGTGGAAAACCAGGCAAAAACAATAAATAAATAAAAATAAGACTGCCTAACGCTCAAGGCTTACAGCCCCCCCCCCCAACATTTCAGGATTGATCATTATCACAAAATGTGACCACCTTTCTCAACAACATCCTAACTTGCAAAGGGTAACTCAGTCCTGTTCTTCAAGCACCTCCCTACTGCTAGTTGTTCAGCCCAGCTGCTTTTGGGCAGCCCTAACTAGTGATTATTTGCAAAAAAAAAAAAAAAAAAAAAAGAAAGAAAAAGAAAAGAAAAGAAGAGAGAAAGAGAGAAAGAAAGGAAGGAAGAAAGAAAGAGAAAGAAAGAAAGAAAGAAGCAAACCTTCCTTGGGCACAGCAAAGAGAACAAAGTGGGGGGTGGGTTTTACCAAGCTTGGTCTCCTCAAATCAAGCTCTTGCCTTTCATGATCTTGCCTGGTTTTCTTTTAAGATCCTTTCACCTTCTGGCTTTTGTTTAGTCAGAAAGAGTGAGGGTGAAGGAAGGAAAGGAAGCACAACAAAATGTTCCTTCGTTTCTCTCCTGAAAGACCCACAATCAGAACCTGGCCTATGTTGCTCAAGGCCCAGACCCCACACCATGTCAATTATACAGCTTAGAGGGTGGTGGTGGGGGAAACAGTGTAGAGTTGCATTATAGTTTGGTGGGGAAGGGGAGATGCTGGCAGCCCTGGGGTACCCAGAGAGGAAAGAGGTCCCTGAAATGACTATTTGTTATATACATTTTATTGAAAAAAATTTTACATCAAAATAGTTTGGCAAACTGTAAAAGTATATATAAGTGCAAATATATCCTCCTTTGAAAATACAAGCAAAGTGTGAGTATACACGAAGATCATAAAAGTATCTTTAAAATATGGTGGTAGAAAACAACTTGTAAAAATCGTTGTATTGTCACAATACTGGAAAAAAAAAACACTTTCTTAAACTAGACACATTGGTTCTAAATACTTTCTTAATAATGTTCTTTGGCACCTGTGTCCAAACACAGTGTTTGGGGGGAAATTGAACTACTCAGCTAGGCAACAAGATAAGACTCTCTTGAAATCTTGTGCTTAGCCCTGCCTTTCTGAAAAACACACGCACATTTTCATAGGCAGAAGAAAACACGCGCTTAAGTTCTTTCAGACCCTGATCACTGAAGGCAACGGAAATCCCAGAGTTGCAGGTTTATTGTTTTGAATGTGGTGACTTAAAAAAATTGTTTTTTGCTTACTCATCTCTGCTAAGAAGCTGGGTTCTGGGTTGGCTCTGGCCCTCCTTGTGTCACTCTGCCTGTCTGCATTGGAGATATTGTTACCTGGCCAGGGGTAACCCTACCGGGCGGGAGGCAGAAACCAGTAGAGCTGTGGCTAAGTGGCCAGTGCTGCTGACTGCTGTGGCGTGCATTTGTGTGAGCCCACCTCACTCACTGCTGCCCCCATGCAGGAGCCAGCGGCCTTGGCGGAACCTCCAGCCTCCTTTCCTCCCTCCCTCCCTCCCTCCATTCACATGACACAGGGCTTAATGTCCTGACAGACACTCTGGTGGTGGTGATGGTGATAATATGGCCCGCTAGCCGAGGGGTGGAAAGAAGAAATGCCATTAAAGTTGAGGACGAAGTCTTTTCTGTCACACACTGGGGTAGAGTGATGTTGGTATCGAGGCAGTCCCACTGGAAGAAGAAAGAAAAAGAAAAAACTTTTTCAGAGACAAGTTCATTGGGTTAGGGGATGGAGTTTAGTTTTCATAGGCATAGTTTTAATTTTAAGTCATGTCTCAGTTTCCCTCGGGACTGAAGAAAGGGTTAGTGTGTCCTCTAGCATACTGCTATAAAACTTATGGAAGAAATCCAGCTCTAGAAGTTTCTCCAAGTTTCAAGCTTTGGGTTACAGGGAGTCTCTGGACTCCTGTTTAGTTATATATGTAAACGCTCTCTTACAAGCCGGCCTGGCGTGTTGGGTACCCCAGGACTCTGGAGGTCTTAACCTCCAGAGTCACTGCTATCAGGATGACTGGGCCCAGATATACATTCTCTCTCTCTCTCTGGGTCCTGACTGCAAAGCCCTGTGTTGCCAGAAGCCCCAGTCAGAAACATCACTACTTAAGTTATTGGTTAGGACCTCCTGCCTTATTTCCCAACTATCTGGCCAGTTGGGACCAGAAGACAATCTCACAGCAGGAGAAAGGGCCTGTGTGGCTGCCCGACTGTCCCCGAGCAAAGGAGCTCCTTGGAGAAGATCTTAGCTGCAGGCTCTTTTGCCCTCAGAGGCATCTAGCTGCACGGGATGCTTCCACTAAGAGCACTGGCCTGGCCGAGGATGGAGAAGTCCTCGGGCTGCTCCCCGACAAGGGCCAGGCATGGACTTTTGCTTTTGCTTTCTCAGCGCCTCCCAGCACCAGGGTGCAACTGTGCAGGGAGCCTTGCTCCAGCTCTGTAGTTCAGGACTTCTACTCCAAGGGGGGCTGGATCTGGCCTGAGCACTGGAGTTAAGTCACACATGTGCAGGTGAGGACCTGAAACCTCACAGCTGCCTGTGCCTGCCTGATTTAGGCTCAGTGCACAGTGCCCTTGCCGCAACACTTAGGGAGGCAACCAGGCTGTCAGAGAAAGGGCTGAGCTGGGCCAGTCGCCTTCCTGGTGTGTACTTGTCACTCAGCAAAACAGATGTGCCCCTGTGGTACCCAAGCACATTATACTGCCAGATTCTGGTTGTCCCACATGGGAAGGGGAGAGCTCAAACTTTCAGACTGAAAGTGGGTGTAGGCACTTGTACCTGACTGGAATCTCCCCCCCTCCGCCCCGCCTTCTAGAGTCTCTAAGGACTCAGTGAAGGATGTGAGGCCTTTTTTCACATGAAGGTCTGACTTTCCTGGGTCTGAAGAAGACAGGGCAAGGGCAACATCCTGAGTTTTTGGGAGCACGCTGCTGGTGTGTGTGTGTGGGGGGGGGCGCTCTGTGCTTTTAGGCCTCTGAGCACCAGTGAAGGAGCTCTCTTTCCCAGAGCCCCCACCTACAACCAGCCTGGGAGATGTCGAGTAGAATCAGAAAGGGGAAGGGGGATACATGAATATTTGAGATGGACAAGCTATCAGAGGAGCCAGTGGCAAAGTGTACCCATGGGGGTATAGGCCAGAGTCATGGGTTGCCGCAGCACCAAAAGTATCTGCAGACTCCTAGGGAAGGAAGGAAAACTACTCAGGCCAGCAATCTTCCTTCTCTCCAAGACACAAAATTGAGCTCCTGAACCCACACATTCAGTTATCTGTGCCTACACCGGTGGCGGGTGTGTGTGTGTGGGGGTGCAGAGAGCAGCCTCACTGAAAGATCCAATGGCTGTTTCCTGTGTTTTTAAATTTTTAAGGTGTTCTTTCATAGTGGCTGTGAGTATGGGGTCAAGTTGAGCAGGGCAGGCGGGTGCAGACTGTGGCTAGCCCAAGACTGGGCAGTGATTGACAGCCAGCCCAAGGGGATTTTAAAAAAAAATTAGAGGGCAAGGTTGTCTGTATTGGTTACTTGCTGAAATTCCCATAAAATTGAACAAGCCTCTGCTCTCAGTAGGCTAAGTCAGGCTAAAATCCTCTCCGGTGTGGTCTTGCCGGGACTGTCTTTGTTTGGTTAACCTCTGAGACCTGCATTTAAAAGGCCTATTTGGGAAATTTCACCATCTAGGGAATCAACATCTTTTGCCCATTTCTGGGCTGCCCTTCTCTGATGTTCCCCAGGGCACCTGGATTGAAGAACATATAACCTAGGCTGTGATGATCCCAGTTTCTAAGTGGGGAGGATGCCGTATGGTCAGAGCTCCTTCTGACTGCTTTTTTTCCTGTGGGTACCTCAGATGAGGTGGCTAAAATACAAAAGTTTTAATTCCACTGTCCACTAAAGTCTGGAGAAATACTCAAAAAAATTCTTTCCCCACTCCTATTGCCCCTTTCCCACATCTCACCTCTTCTAGCAAATCAGTATGTTTTCTTATCCTTGGTCACTACAATTTATTAGAGCCACCCTCCAGATGGAATCTGGGGACAGTTATTGATTACTTAGTCACAAGACAGCTCAGGTCTTCCTGGCTCAGGGCAGAGGAAAGTGTCATCCAATTGGGTCTAAAGTGGGGATTGTAAGGACACCTTCAATATCCTGAAAGGGCCCTAGATTCTGTCCTGCTTTCTTCTTTGCCTCCTCCCTCATTTCCCCTTCTCTCAACACTGGACCAGTTATCCCACTCCCATTCAGCATATAGATAAACTCTTTTCCCAGCATTTACTTTTGTTGCGGGTGTGTGTGTGTGTATGTGTGTGTGTGTGTGTGTGTGTGTGTGTGTGTCAAGAGCAAGGCAAACAAAAAAAGAGAAAGGACCCAGGCAGGCAGAGCTCCTTGCCACATGATTCCCAAAGATCACTTGTTCTCGCTTATAACCTGCGATCCTCCGGGGTCACCTGGAGACATGCCTCCTAACCCACCCCCATCCCTCAGGAAAGCAGGCGAGGTCCAGAGCTCGGAGGCCGAGCTCTGGACCTCGGGTATCTGCGGAGGCGGTATGACTCCATCCTCTTTCCATCCTTCCATCCATAAGGTGTCCATCTCCACCCCCACCCCCAACTCCCAGCACTCGTCCCTCCCAACCTGGCAGGTTGCAGCGACCCAAAGGCTGCGTGGGGCAGCAGCCCAGGAGCCCGGAGCGCGCCCGCCGCCTCACCTGAGAGGTCCTCGCGGGCGTTCTGGTGCAAGTAGCTCTGCTCCAGCGAGTAGGACGACATGCTGGAGTGCAGGCCGGCCGTGGCCGCGGGGTTGCTGCTCGGGGTCAGGGCGGCGGGCTGCTTGAGGTAAGGCGAGGCCCCGGGCGAGCTCCAGTGCGCCGCGGGGCTGGTGTAGGGCGAGTGGCACTCGATGGCGCTCGCCATGGCCGGGGACGAGGGCACGGGGCTGCTGCTGCTGTCCGGGCCGTAGTCCCCTCCTCCGCCTCCGCCGCCGCCCCCGGCCGCACCGACGCCCCCAGGGCCGGCGGGGACCGGGCAGCTGGCCATGTAGGTGGAGCCCGGGTTGGGCGACATGTGCGGGACGTGGTGGTGGTGGTGGTGGTGCGGGTGCGCGTGACCCGGGGCGCCCGCGGCCGCGTCGTAGCCCGCGGGCATCATGTCGAGGCCCCCGTAGCCGCCCTGCCCGTGACAGCCGAGCGGCGCCGACGGGGGCGCCTGGAAGTCGAAGCCCTGGGGCAGCAGCGAGGCCCCGAAGCCCAAGCCGCTCACCACGCGGTGGTACATGGGCTTGAGCGCCTGGCACTTCCGTCTGAAGCCGCGGGGCCGGCGGCGGAACGAGCCCTCCTCGAACATGAACTCGCTGGCGGGGTCGATGGTCCAGTAGTGGCCCTTGCCGGGCCGCCCCAGGCCCTTGGGCAGCTTGATGAAACACTCGTTGAGCGAGAGGTTGTGGCGCACCGAGTTCTTCCAGCCCTGGTAGGCGCCACGGAAGAAGGGGAAGCGCGCCTGCAGGAACTGGTAGATCTCGCTGAGCGTCAGGCGCTTGTTGGGCGAGCTCTGGATGGCCATGACGATGAGCGCGATGTACGAGTAGGGCGGCTTCTCCGGCCGCCGCAGCCCCGAGCTCGCCTTCTTGGCGCCCGCGCCGCCAGCGCCCGCGCCCGCGCCGCCGCCGCCCGCGCTCTTGCAGGCGGCCGCCGAGGAGCCGGCCGAGCTGGAGGAGGCTGCGGACGACGACGAGGACGACGACGACGACGACGACGACGAGGAGGAGGGGGTCTCCAGGGCTGCGGCGGCGGCGGCGGGCGGCGGGCTCATTAAGGCGGCCTGGAGCGCGCCGGGGGCCGGGCTGCACGCGCGGCGGAGCGGGGCCGGCTGCGGGCGCGGCGGGGGCCCGCCCTCGGTGCTCATCTGGGACCCCGGAGCGAGGCCGGGCGGCGGGGGCGGGGGCGGGCCCGGGGCGGGCAGCGGGGGCGCGGGGACCGGGTCGGCCCAGAAGCCCTGCGTGCGCCCTAGCCCGCCGCCCGGGCTGCAGCAGTGGCCGCTCCGAGCCAGCGCTTCGGCGGGCGGCGTCGCCTCCTGCTTCAGCTCCGCTGGGGCTTCTGGCGGCGGCGGCGGCGGCGGCGGGCCGGAGGCAACGCCCGGCGCATCCCTTCCTCCAGCCGGCGGCCCCGGTCTTGCGCAACGGCCTCCCGGACCGCCGAGCCCCGAGAGCTGGGACCGAGGCGGGACCCCGGGGACGAGCCCGACGTCTCCCTTCAGAGCTCAGCACGCTCTGTCTCTCTGACTTCCTCCCTCCCGCGCCCTCCCCCCGGGCCGCCTCCCTCGGTCTCTTGCTCGCTCCCTCCCTCCCTCCCTCCACCCCGCCCAGCCCCCGCCGCCCCGCGCCGCCCGGGGGAGGCCGCGCTCACTCCTCCCCCTCCCGACCTGGCGGGCTGGCCCCTAGCTATCTGCTCTCGCGGGCCGGGATCCCCCCCACCCCGGGCAGGCTGACTCCTCTGGGCCTCTTAGCCTCCACCTTCCCGCCCCCTTCAAACCGGGATCGCCGCGTGGCTCACGTGTTGTTAGGACGCCCACCACCCCCCCCACCACCACCCCCAGGACCACCTAAGACTTGATGAAACCTGCTTTCTCTTTGCTCTAGGCAGCGCCCGAGCCTCCCAGCCGCCCCCCAGCGGAGTGGACCCAGCCCTTCTCTTCCTTCCCCGCCCCACCCCCCTAATCTCCGATCCAGCTCTCTCCTCCTCCTCTCCTCCCCTACCACCCCCACCCCGGGCCCAGGACAGAGGCCGAGTGGTGTGGCCGCCGCTGGGAGCCTCCATAGTCGCCTTCCCCCCTCGGTGCCCGCACTGACACCATCTGTCAACTTCATTTAGACATTGCGGCCCTCAGCCACACGCCAGGGTGCCAGACGCCCAAAGGTAACGTGCCATCTCTCTCTCTCTGTCTCTGTCTCTCTCTCTCTCTGCCGTTGTCTCCGCGACAGGCAGCAGAGAGGATGGACCTAGGAACCCCGACGCCTCAGGTTATTCAGCCACGTTTTGGAGTCTCTGGAAGCCTTATGGACTAGGACTTCTGCTTGCATTAGTTTCCACTTCCTTTCTGTTTCTCGCTGGATATTTCGAAAAGAAAAGAAAAAAATAAATAAATGAAAGAAAAGAAAAAAAAGGAGGCGGCCCTTGAGTGAGATGGATGGGATAGCTGTATTCAGCCAGGAAAGGCTAACAGTCATCAGCTTCTCATCCTCAGTGCCAGTGGTGACCACCAAAACCATCATGTCAACTCTAGGCTCCCTTCTGTGGGTGAAACCCTCACTCTCTGTGGCCAGTTCATTGCTAACAAAAGAGTCTGCGGGGAGAGAGGATGTGCCCTTGGGAGGAATCACTTCCAATGAGACCCGACAGTTAGTTATTGGATTACACGTGCAAGGAAATGTAGTCTGACCAGGGACAGGGGCTGGGAGGAGGAGGAGAGCTGGAGGCCTGAAAACTGGCATGCCGTACAAGGGCTGGTTCGCGGGTGTGCAGAAGAGAAGTGTGGAACAACCAGTGGGCCAGAGGGGAGGCAGGGCTGGTGCTCTTCTCCTCTCTTTGGGAATGTTGAAGGTGCAGGCAAGCATGCTGGGGAGCCTGGAAGAGATGGAAGGGGCGGGGGAAAATGGGAGATAAGGCATAGAGCTGGAGAAAGAGAGTTCTAAGGAGCCTTGGGTGCAGCTAGACACAGCAGGCCTCCTGGGGCTGGTGGCAGCTCTCAAACAGCTCCAGGTTGAGTGTGCTTGAGGGGCTATAGGAGCAGAGGAGAGGGAGGGGAGGAGGAAAGGGGGGCTGGGTTGGGGTTGGCCCCAGACAGTGACCTGAAGTTGAGTGGAAGCAGGCTTTTTCCATCAAACCCTGCCTGGATACCACACACAGAGACCGAGTGTCAGTTTACTGCCCTGAGCCCGGCTCCTTTTCCCTAAGCTCCACAGTAATTAGACAAAGAAAACCTAAATTAGCTGAACAGGCGTCGACAGCTTCCTCCAGAGCACCCCTGGTACCTACATGGGAATGTGTCCGAAAATGGCTTGATTGTAGAGAGTCAGCTAAGAAAACATGGTGCAAATGAACTCAGTTTACCGATCATTTCCAACAGAAAAAAATAAAAGAAAGTAAGAAAGAAAGAAAGACAACTCATTCTTTTCTGGGTGGGATGTTTGCTGAGTGGCTGGTGGGCACTTTGGAGGGACAGATTCTAATTTATTTCACGGTAGTTTTCTCTCTCCTTTTTGTCATTTTATATGGATGAACTTACATATAAAGAACAAAATCAGACCTAGTGTTGTATATGAAAAAAAGACCAATTCTGTATTTGAAAAAGAACAATTAGGACAGGAATTAGAATGCAAACAGATAATATTTAAAAAGGAAGACCTGGTCCTGTGTGTGTGTGTGTGTGTGTGGGGTATATGTACAGAGAATTCATCCAGTTGAGAAGTACAAGGGTAAAGCAAGACAATCATTTCTTTTATAGGTAGGACTGTTGGGCAGTAGTAAGTAGGCTTTAAAAAAATTCAGCAAGGCAGTATCCTTGTCACTAGCAATGAACCCTCTGCAGTTTTCTGCACCTGAAATTTCCATGTAGAGTCTCTGGGCACCTGCTTTCAAAATAGGACCTGGAAAAAGTCTGGCCATAGAGAGTATAGGATAAATAGCACCAACCCTGAAATCCAGTCAGGACTGGATGCTAAGTAAATGTACTAGTAGGTCCCAGGTTTTTTGTTTTTGTTTTTTTGGGGGGTGTCCATAGTTCTTTGTGAGATGATGGTGGAAACTATGAATTCTCTCTCCAGAAAAATAAATAAATAAGCAAGTAAAATTCCCATTTGCCCTACAGTTTTAAGAGACTATAGAAACTCAACAACATATGACCTACTCTATGCAGTACTCTTCTCACATTGCAACTTGTTTTAATTAGCAGGGGTTTAAAAAGACTCTGTCCTCCAAGTATCTATGGCATATATTTTCCTTAAATTCTCTGAATGTGCAAGAAATGCTGCTTCATGGTTTGATGGGTGTTTTGGGAGACCTAGAAGTAGGATTGGGAAAGGTCCTTGTCGGTAGAGATGTGAGCTGGAGGAAGTCACTGACTCCAATCCCTTCTCCAGGGGTCTGAATACTACCCAGCACTCTGAAAGATGCAGGAGCTGGTAGTCTTGTTGGTTATCTGAGCAGGAAGGGTCTAGTCTCCAAAATTATTTCTGGAAGATCCCACTTCAGCCTGTGGAAAGCTGTGCCTTTGACAGAGACCATCAGGTCTAGAAGAATAACTCATTGCATTTGTTCCTTCTAGACTTCACATGTTCTTTACTCTTTTCAGGTCCCTGCCAAATGGATTAGGGATCTGTTGTCCCTGTTTTTGGGTAGAGAATGATGGCTCAGAGTGTCACACCTTAACAAGTGACAATGCTGACCTTCAGGAGCAACCTGGGATTCACTACCAGGCACTCCTTCTCTGACCTGGCAGCTAAATCTCGCTGAACTTCGTTTTAGTCATTGAGTTGCACAGATCTTCTGGGTGAGAATGTGTTCTGTAACAAAGGATATCAAATGCATTTATCCCTGGCAAGAATACCTGAATTTTGTTGACCAGACTGGGTGGAAAAAGGAAAGTTGTGCTTGTCTCTGAAACCTCCTTGCTTAGATTCCTTTTTAGGGTGATGCGTTTTTTCCTGACAGACTTTCATAGCCTTATAAACAGCCAAAATCTTGATCTATCTTTTCATATTGGGAAGAAAGGTATATGATTCCTTAAAATGAATGTAGGTCAGCCTGGTGCTCATCAGTTCCTCAGATACACATGATTTGGGGGGCCAGCGCACTTCTCCCAGGCTCTTTTCTTTGTTTCTTTGGGTGACTGTTTCTCCCTTGGGGCTGGGGGCTGCCGGCACCACTTCCACCCCAAGCACTAGGGTCACGCCCTTACTCCAGAGTAGGGAGTGGGGGAATGTACACTTCGGGAAGATTGGGTTTCTCTGATTTGGTTCTGTAATCTGCGTTTTATTCTAGGAAATCTCTTCATTACTGCGGTTTAAAGTGTGTGTTCTTAGTATGCTTCCTCGGCTTCGTGGGTTTTCCATGAAATGGCTTAGACTAAACCAACAACCCGCTGAAGAGATGCACCAGCCCTGACAGTGTTTATAAGGATGCCAGCAAGACCTCTGCTCCTGGGGCACTTGCGCTTGCCTTACCCCTCCTTCCCCTCTGCCTGATGGCCCTGGGTGGAAAGCCTCTTCCCAGCTCAGCCCAAACCTACCCAATCTTCACCCTGGGTTTCTATACAAAGCAAATGTGTGCAGCATCTTGCCCATCTTCCCGCTGCCGGCTCCATTCCCAGAGCCTCCTCCTACTGTGTAGGGCTGCTGGGGCCCCAGCGCCAAGGCCTAGGACACAGCAACCTTTTTTCTTTTCTTTCTTTTTTATCTCCCTCCCCCACCTACCCCATCCCCAACCTCTGTTTCCTCAGGCCGGGAAGGACCACGTGCCTGCAGGCTACAGAAACCTCTATTTCTGTTAACTTACAACTGACAATCTGTTCTGGAGACCAGGGCGTGCACAGAACCCGGGGCTGAAGTGGGCGACTTTGCAGGAAGGGTGACACTGGAAAGCCTATACCCGTCTCAAGGTCTGTTTGCCTCCTTCATCTGAGCACCCCCAGACCTCTGAATTCCAAATGTTTATTTGGAGAGATCCTTCCGTTTTCCCAATGTCTGCATCCAAGACAGGGTTCTCTTTATAGTCACCTCCCAGACACATTCATCGGTAACCTCCCATCCTACCCCCAACCCCAACCTCACAGGACTACAAGACCAATTTGAGAAGGCCTGAGGCCTGAGGAGCTTAAGGACAGAGGACTGGGGGTGGGTGGGGGTGGGTCCTAATCTCCCCCCCCCCCCACGCACACACACTAAGTGGATCTCTCCTTCCTATCTCTGTAGTTCCAGACCTTAAATATATGTCCTCATGGGAAATGTAACTTCGGTAACAGCTCCTCCCCCCCCATTGAACCTAGCTGGCTTACCCTCCATTTAGACTTTTACTTGGTGTGGGGGTGTGGTGGCTTATGATGGACCAGTCTGAGGCATGGCCCACAGCCTGCTGCTTGGTTAGTGGAGAGGCCAGGGCTGGAGAAGAGGGTTTCCACTGCCCTTCCAAAGCAGCTCTCATGCCTGCAGGAAGCAGAGAAAGGGGCCATGCTGACACTGAAGTCTGTGTGTATCCCCAGGCTGTCCAGGATGATTGGGTTCTCAGTGGGAAGGACACTTGGGAATGATGGTGTCACGGTTCCCAGTCTCAGGAGAAATGGGAAGTAAGTGGGTGTTTCTTCCACTTGTACTGCTGGTAGGGAAGGTCACCCCCGCCCCCCAGAGAAACCCCTGGGCGCCAGCTAGTGTTTTGAGAGCAGTTTCAGACCGTCTGTAAAGTGGCATCTTTCCCTTCTGATGGTGTTGTGTTGTGTCATCGGCCACCTGGGCCTCTGGGCCTGTGTCCCTTGCTTCATAGCCCGGGGCGGCTGTTCCCATCGCTCCTGCAGCCGGTGCTCTCGAAGCGAGCGCAGGCTGTGCAGGACTGAAGGACCGGCAGGGTCCGCCCCTGCGGCCTCCCTGGGACCTTGGAGAAGCTAATTAAAGCTCAGAACATGGGAGCGTGAGCGCGTACGTCTGAGGAATGCGCAACCCAAGGCGTTGGCCTTTGGAGGTCTCCAGGCCGCGCCCCCAGGCAACCCCCGATGGAGAGGCAAGGCCAGTCGTCCCAGGGCGTGCGGGAGGGGAGGCGACCTGGAGGTCTCAACCCAGGCAGGGTCGGGGTTTATTCTAGTGTCTGGCTGGTCTCCTCTCCTTCTGCCCTCTTTGGCTCCCACCCCCAAATAAATAAATATCTCCCAGGCTGCAAACTCAGCGGGGTGTTGGGCCTACTCGCTGTGCCGCTTTGGATGAACTTCCTGGAGCATCAAAACTCTCTTCCCGGCCTCCCCGCTGGGCTCAGGATATGGGGCGCGCTAGCTTCTCTTCAGAAAAGGAAACGTAGCCCTTCCAAAAATATAAATCAGCTCTGACGTCCAAATATTTCTTTTGTCCTACAGCATCCTCTGTAGGGATAAATAAAACGTGCTGGGCGCCCAGGGTCGGTCTCAGACCTCGGGGCGCCCAGACGTCGCCACAGCGAAGCTGCCTTTGGAGAATCCTCACTCCAAGTCTTCAGCAACCCAGCCAGGAGGTTGGACCCTATACTTCCCGTTTCTGGAGCGAGGGAGGCAACTCTTCAGCGGAGCTCAGAGCTTTCTGGCAGGAGGAGAACTGATAAAGAGGCCTGGAATGAGCCAGAGAATGAAGGGTACTGGGTACTGGAGTTAACTTCCCAAATCACCACTCTAGAATTGGTGAAATAGCTGGCTTGGGTAGTTAGCTGTTTTGGTGTGTGTGTGTGTGTGTGTGTGTGTGTGTGTGTGTGACAAAGGTTCCAGTCTGGCCTCACCACACTGAATAAAACTTCCGTCTCTTTCACTTTCTCTGTGTCT
This sequence comes from Erinaceus europaeus, assembly GCF_950295315.1. Lineage (NCBI taxonomy): Eukaryota > Metazoa > Chordata > Mammalia > Eulipotyphla > Erinaceidae > Erinaceus > Erinaceus europaeus. The sequence continues at coordinate 30,772,899 of NC_080165.1, forward strand.
CTCTGCCTCTGTCTAAACAAAACAAACAAACAAAAACTCCAAAACAAACCAACTGTCCCTCTACCTAGACCTTGACTTTGCAGTCAGCTTCCTAGAAGGTTACCTCCACCAGCTTCACCCTGCCTCCAGGGCAGCCTTCTCATCTAGAGAGCCCAGAGAACCCCAATATTTTAATATTGATATTTTAATATCAATATTTTAATATTGATATTTTTAATATCAATTTTTTAATATTGATATTTTAAGTGATATTTTGCAAGGCAGCTACATTCACTGGAAAGGAGAATTTAGCAGTGTCAGAGGCTGTGGCCTGCCCTTGGCCTTGATCTTCAAGGATCAGAGGATGGTTTGAGCTGGGTCATTTTTTTCTTTCAACCCTCTAACTTGGGAGAGGTGAACAGATGTGCAGTTGGGGCTTGGAAAACAAATCTTTTTAATTTTTTTCTTTTCTTTTCCTTTCTCTTTCTTTTTTCTTTTCTTTTTCTTTCTTTCTTTTTTTTTTTTTTTTTTTACCAGAGCACTGCTCAGCTCTGGCTTATGGTGGTGTGGAGGATTGAACCGGGGACTTTGGAGCCTCAGGCAAAAGAGTGTCTTTGCATAATCATTATGCTATCTACCCCCGCCCAGGAAAATAAATTTATACTCATGGAAACGATAGGCAACATGGGTGGCTAAAGGGCTGGTGTAAGTTTCCTAAAGGAGTGAAAGTAGAATATGCCTAAAGGAGTAACCTCCACCACTGACACCTGAAGCTTGGGAGCAGGCCAGCCTTTCTGGTGAGCTCTCCACCCCACCCCACCACCAACAGTTCCCTCTGTGGCACCTATGAACCATGGCCAAAGGGCCCAGCTAGGACTCTCCACCTGCTTAAGGCCCACCCACTATCATGGAACCCCCACCAACCCTCTCTCTAGACTTTGAGGATTCTTTTTATGTCTGGGGCCTCCTGGCTGCATGGTGGGGACCATTCTCCTGCCTCCCCCCTTTCCTCCCCGGGGGTCTTTATTGATGAGCTGCCTGGAACACCCCCGCCCCAAATGTCCCAGCAGGGTTTAGACAATCCATCACCCACCACTTCAAGAATGCTTCCTCCCTTTCAAACACAATCCTCGCACACCACAGGGGCTGCGGTGGGGAGGGGCGCGCACTTGAAAAGGGAACAGCTATATAATCAACGTCAAAGCCATCCCGCAACCTTTCGGAAACAGGGACTCAGGCCAAAAATCCCTCCAAATGATTTACAAGCCCCTCCTCGCCTTCTCTACCACCCTCCACTTTGTCTCCCCAGTGTCTGCCATCACGTGGCCACCGGGGCCAACGCGCGCACTCCCGCTCCACACAGAAGGTCGCTGGGTCAAGTCTGCAATTGAAGGGAAAGAACTTTTCATCTTGGGATGAATTCAAGGAAAAAAGAAGTTCTGAGCTTTTGGGACTTGATGGTATCCTTGATGATAGGCAGGAACGACGTGAAAAACCCTGGCAGTGATTTCCGCAGTTCTTAAGAGAATGTCACCTTCCCTCCCTCCTGGAATGCTGGGCTTTGCCACTTTGTGTGAGGCCAGGGTCCCTGGAATCCTACGGAGAAGTAGTTCCTTTCGCTTACGCTGGGTGGCGCCAGGCTCTCGGGAATCAAGGTCTGCCAGGCTGCTGGGACCACAGGTCTTCACCTGGGCTTCTTGTGGCGGTGGGTTTAGGAGAAGGGGCGCGGGGGGGGGGGGGGGGCGAGGAGGGGTAGGGGGTGGGGTGGAGGGGAAGGAAAGTTTCTTCGCAGTCCCAGCTACCTAGGTCCCAGGTTTGACTTTGGGGGTCTGTTGGTCTGTTGTTTGGCCCTCAGTTAATGCAGAACCCTTCGAATACAACTTACCTTGTACTCGCTGGGTTGCCTTAGGATGCTGGTATGTTTTCCCTCTCCTACCGCCCTTGTTACTGTTTAAAAGAAGGAAATCAGTTACTTACTTGGTACCCTCCTTTGATGGTTCTTGTTTTTTGTTTGTTTTCTTACTAGCACACTGCTTGACTCTGGTTTATGGTGGTGCTAGGAATTGAACCTAGGACCTTGGAGCCTCAAACATGAAAGTCTTTTCTGTATAAAACCATTATGCTGTCTCCCTGACTAGCCCTTCCTCTGAAATCTATTCCTTCCATGCAAGCCTTGTTGAAGAAATCTAGGTTTCAGTTCAGTTATCTGGGTTTTTTGAAACCAGGAGCTCTCTTTATTTATAGACTTGACCTGGAGGCCCTAGTGCTCTCTTGACCTCTAGTAGGAAACAAGGCAACAAACAAAAAACAAGTCTCCCCACCTCTGAAGAAGCCATTTCTGGCTGATTCTGCAGCAGTGCATCCTGGGTAGCGGTGCCTTGCATTCTGACCCTCAGTCTTCTCATTCCTGAAGAGGTTCTAAGACCTGGCTTTCATTTTCTGAGTCTACAACCACAGACTTTTATTATTTCTGTTTTTTTTTTTTTAACTAAGGCAAGCTAGGCAGCTCCCTATACCTGTCTAGTGAAAGCCTGCAAGATAAAAAGGAATTTTGTGGAGCCCTTTAAAAAGCAGACTAGATACACAGTGAGAAACATCAGGCAGGTGACAGGGGAAGAAGGGCTTGGGGGAGGCCAGGGGCTTTGGATTTTTGGATAGGGAACAAGAGGTTACCTATGACTTCCACTGCATTATGTTAGGAGGAACCTGATTTTGTCTTTTAGGAGAGAGGTTTTTTTTTTTTTTTTTTTTTGTAGCTGGCTTTAATTAAGGGGGGGGGGGGACCCAGGCAGTGGCACAGTGGGTTAAGCTCACATCAGGATCCCGGTTCTAGCCCCCAGCCCCACACCTGCAGGGGAGTTGCTTCACAGGTTGTGGCAGGTCTGCAGGTGTCTGTCTTTCTCTCCTCCTCTCTGTCTTCCCCTCCTCTCTCCATTTCTGTCTGTCCTATCCAACAATAATGACAGCAATAACAACAACGATGATAAACAACAAGGGCAACAAAAGAGGAAAATTTTTTAAAGCCATAAAAAGAGGGGGGAGGGGAAAAACCAACCACACCTCTAAAATTGGCTTTATTGAAGTATCACTTACACATAATAAAATATACCCATTTTAAGTGAAGAGACTGAATCTTTATTTTTAAAAACATTTCATTATGAAAAGTTCACAGTACACAGACTTGTAGAGAGTATTATAATCAGCCCTCCCTCCTTCACCCTTCACCTTGACTGAACATTTATCTGACCTTTGCCTCACTGGCTTCATTTATCTCATCTCTATTTTCACTTCTTGCAGAAAAATTTTATGGCACATTCAGACATGTCTTAGAAACATTTTATCACCCCTCCACACCACCAACTTTAGCTTTCTCATACCTAAAATTGCATTTGGGTGAAGCTGAAAATAAAGCTTGGACATTGTTCTGGAATTCTCTGTCCTGCTCCCTCCAACCCCCTCATCTGAATTTTTTTTTTTTTTTTGGCTGCTAGAGTCTCTTAGAGTCCTAGAGGTCCATGAACTTTCTCTCCCCTCTCAAGGGTCTCTCCTTTTGTGCAGTGGTCAAAGTAAATCTCACATTTCCCTCATACACATGTGCCAGGTCATAAGTACAGAATATTTTATTTTGAGGTCCCGTATGTCCTTTGCAAATATCTATAGTATGTGCATTGGTGTATGTAGTTATCCACATGGACAATAGAGCACTTCCAAACTGTTTATCCAAACAATGAGGAGCCACGAAGGAACTTTTCCATAGTGTTGGAAAGTGTGGTGGGGGAGGGTTTGGGACTAGGCTGCAGGGGCCAAGGGGTGCTAGCATCTCCCCTACCCACAGGATATGCCTAGAATTCTGGACAGATATTTCATAAATTCCTCTCCACAAATTTGTTTGACTTTTTTCAGTTCTCCCTCCCCCACATATTACCAATGTTCTTAAAATTTTCTCTTAATCCTTAGCTTTTGTTTGACAATTGCACCTGCTTCTGAGAGCAAAGCCTCTTAATGTCTCTGAATTCTTCCAATTTATCTCTCTCTCTCTGTCTCTCTGTGTGTATGTGTGTGTGTGAATGAAATACAGGCAAAATAATGCCTCCATTCTCAGTGACAATACAGATAAGATGGAAATACAAAAAGCATCCACATTTTAGCATATGCACATTAATGCTAATAATAGTAGAATTAATAAGTATTATTATTATTAATTTTTTAAAACAAATCCAGCCAAATCACCGCTAGGTTTTTGTGATGCTGAGTTTCTTGTGTCCTTAGGATCATCCCTTTCCTAAGAAATCTGTTCCATACACTTTGCTTTTGTCCATCATCACCATTTAGGGCTGGGGTCTATGCTCCCCGTGCTTTCGGGCTGCTGTTGCCCGGGTGAGGAATGCCACCCTTGGTCCGGGCAGCTCGTCCTCTGAAGTACCAGGCTCTTTCGCAGGACCCGGGCTGGGCCTGGCGCTTAGTGCCGATCTCGCTCAGGGCCCCGCGACCTGGGCTGGGGGTGTGTGCGGTGTGCAAGCCTGTGTGTACGTGTGCGTGTGTGTGCGTGTGTGATTTGAGCTCTGTCCAGAGAGCGACATTTCCTAAGAAGCATCGGTGCTGCATAGTGCAAGCGCTCGCGTGAGAAGGGAGGGGAGTGGAGAGTGGGAGGCGAGGCGCGGTCTAGATTTGTGGGATCTAGGTTCCCCCAGCTGCAGCGTGCTACCCCCCCAGGGGGAATTCCTTAGCCTTTGAAGTCTTCCGTGGGAAAACGTCCCAAGCGAGGAAAACAAAGTTGCTGGAGTGGTCGCCTCCCTGGAGGACGCAGACCGCCAGCAAAATAGCCGCCTGTTTTTGTTTTAAGTGAAAATATCCTCTTTCCCCTTGTTTAATGTGTGCAAGAGGCAGGCTCTGCACCGCCTTGGGGAAGACCGAGAGGTTGGCAAGGACTCCTCAGGCTTCACTCTATGTACCACGCCCCTGGAAGGCCAGGAGTCGGAGAGAAGCTCCAGCGCCCAGCACCCAGGAGACTCTGGCTCCGCCGGACACCCCAGCTCTGTCCCCAGTAGACGAGCGCTGTTGAGGGTCTGAAAAATGTCACCTGCAGCATAAGATACTAAGATCGCGAATAGGTCTTGCTTATTTAATGTGTGTGTGTGTGTGTGTGTGTGTGTGTGTGTACTCTTCATAGTGACGTGCCCTTGAGCAAGTAGCTTTATTTATTTATTTGTATTTCGGTGTTGTCATATCTATAACAAGGATCCTAACAACAGCTGTCACACGAGAATTGTTGGGAGGATTAAACGAATTAATGCAAGCATAACCCGCAGAGCAGCGGGCTGTACTTGGGGAGCACACAGCTCACCTGGATACTGAACTTGATGGAGATAATGCCCCTGACCTTGGCCTAGTGAAGGCCAGGGGGACCCCACCACTTACCCCAATCACTTAGACTGTAGTCTGCTGGGTCTGGGGAAAACTGTCCCCCCCAACACCCCCCTTCCCGCCGCCTGTTCCAGCCCCATTCAACTCTCTTGGGCTTTGTTTTATTTTTTGGAATCTAGTAAAACTTTAGAGTTAGAAACAGTGCAGAGAGAGTAGGAAAAGGACAGAGGAGCTGAGTGCGAAGCAGGTGAGCGGAGGTGGGGTGAGGCCCCTAGCCGCTGAGGCTACTGAGCCTTGGACCCGCTTTTCAGCTTCAGATCTTGAGCTCAAGTCTTTGAACAGAGGGGATGAAGGGCGACAGGTGTCGGACTTGATTTGGTTCTCTTTTTCTTTGTCTCTGCAGCATCACTCAGTGAGTCTGTTATGTGGTGGAGCTGGGGACTTGGGGCCATGGCGCATCCAAGTGACTCCAAGGTCAAAGGTAGGTTGGGGGGGGGGTAGCAGGGGAATTGTGAGGCCAGACGCAGAGGGCGACAGCTTTCAAAATTGGGGTTAAAGAGAGAGAGCGTTTTCGTTTTCCCACATCTGCCCCGGGTGACCTTGGGGGCAGGCTGGTCTCCAGCGGGGCCACTTTGCAAGTACTGCTTGGAGAAGACTGTTCCGTAAACCCCCGCTCTTTGCGCGGCCTCTCCTGGCCTCTGGAGGCGGGAGGCGGCACGGGGTCTGGGGAGGAGACAGCTGGACTCTCCGGTGGCCTCCGCAGGGGCCCTCAGCTGCCAGACCTTAGGGTGCTCAAGGAGCTCTCTCTCAGGACGGGGTCCCAACCCAGCTGCTCTGAGGACGGGAAGTGACCTCTTGAACCTCCTCAAATGCACATCCTATAAGAAAGGGTTTTAAGGAGGAAAAAAAAAAAAAGGCAGGGAAATAGAGAAACACAGCCTACCTGAGGCTTGAATGGCCTTTTTAGAATTCTAAGCCCCCCGCGGGGCTTGCAGACTCCTCTGTGGTAGACCTACTATTGGTATTGGTAAAGAAATTTGGACTTTCCCTTCTGGAGGGCAAAACCACCAGCCCACTTCCTCCAATAAGCAATATGTATATGTATATATGAACTTTCATAGTTTAATGACCATTTTAAACCAATCATCCACATCAGCTCTTATTCTTAATATGGTCTAGAACCAAATCACTTTTCTGTATCTTGGGCCTTTTTCTTCTTTTCAATTCTTGCTTTGCAGCTAAGGTTTCACCTACAGGTTGGTGGCTGATGTGTTTTTACAAGTAACTTTACTGTCCGTTTCATTCTAACACTCACGTGCCTTTTGTTATCAATGTGGGCATATGTAGGATAGGTTCAGAATTTTGTTTTTCCCAGCTGGAGTGATATTTCATTTGCTATTTCAAAACAGACAAACACAAATGTCACTTTTGTTTGACTTTTTTTGGTTATAAACTAGTGATCAAAACAGTTCTTTGTTTAAATTTTTTTTGTCTTTTTTGTCAAACCATCGATTTTTTAACCTAGCCATATTTTAATTTGTGATTACTAGTGAGTTATAAGATTGTAAAATGACAGGTATAGTTCCACTGTGCACACAGCACCAAAGTTCTGTGTCTCTACCTTCCCAACAACAGCCACCAAGAATTCTCACAGAGTCTTAGAGAAGACTGACTTACTTAGGAACCAAAGGTAATCAGTCACCTATGGCTGCTTAAGCTTCTGGAGTTAATGCACATCAAGAATCTAAAAATATAAAACAAATAAACTATGACATGTTTTCACTTGCCAGCTTTTCATTCACCAAAAAGGGGACTTAAAGTTTCCTTCCCCCATTGAAGGGAAATGATGTTTGGGGATGTAGAAATATAAACAAAGCCTTAAGAACCCATGTCTCAGAATATTATGTATGTGGAAGCAAAATAGTCAAAGAGATAGACAGGATTTGGGGAGGGTGCTGGGGGAGGAAGGGAATATGTGATTTTCTCTCTCTCTCTTTTTTTTTTTTTTACCAGAGCACTGTTCAGCTCTGCTGATGGTAGTGTAGGGGACTGAACCTGAGACTTTGGAGCCTCAGGCATGACAGTGTCTTTGCAGCAAAACCATTATGCTATCTACCCCCACCAGGAATATGTGATTATTTAGGATGACTCTTATATTATTAAGAGGACAGTGGTGTGTGTGTGTGTGTGTGTGTGTGCTGTAGTTTCTATCTATGGAAATTTGCTGTTGAAGGACTCTCAGAAAAGATCTGTGCCTCTAGGCCTTTCCATTTGTAGCTCAGTTACTGCAATACAGTTGAGTCCTACATTTAATGGACATAGGGTTTTTACAAAGAGCAAAAGCAGATGCATATAGCAGGTAAGCATGAGTTGAGATTATTTTTTTGTGTTCTACAATTATCATGTATATGCTCATAATAATGTGAAAATATTAGGTAATTTTAAATTTCTTAATTTCCTTGAACTGTAGTAATGATCCTTCTCTAACTAGGAAATTGTTTGGGGGCCAAGATTTGACTGGTGTCTGGATGTTGGCTGTCTCTACAAATCGAAGGCCAGAGTTAGGTAGTGTATATAACATCCTTTGAACACTATTTTCCTGACATATATTATTTGTACTTGTTCCCCTAGATCCTATTTATTTTTCTGATATAATATCACTTTCATTATCACTCAGATAATGAACTTCTGTTCACTGACATCATTAAAGTTATATTAATGTTAACTACTTCTTTTTTTTTTTTTTAATTTTTATTTATTTATTTATTTATTTATTTTTTTACCAGAGCACTGCTCAGCTCTGGTTTATGGTGGTGCAGGGGATTGAACCTGGGACTTTGGAGCCTCAGGCATGGGAATCTGTTTGCATAACCATTATGCTATTTACCCCTGCCCAATGTTAACTACTTCTTAAGGCCTTTAATATTGTTTTAAGAATAGGATTGGGAGTCGGGTGTTAGCGCAGCAGGTTAAACTCAGGTGGCACAAAGCACAAGGACCGGCGTAAGGATCCCGGTTCGAGCCCCCGGCTCCCCACCTACAGGGGGAAAGCTTCACAAGTGGTGAAGCAGAGCTGCAGGTGTCTCTCTCTCTGTCTCTATCCCGCTCTAACATCCCCTTCCCTCTCAATTTCTGGCTGTCTTTATCCAATAAATAAAGATTTAAAAATTCTAAAAATAAATAAATAAATAAATAAATAATAGGATTAAACTTTGAAAAAAAAGCAAATCATTTTTAAAGATGCAAAAATCTCACTTTATTTTTATGTGATAACTTGCATTTATTGAACTTCACTTTGTCTTTCCTATGGAACATGAACAATTTAGCAAAGCTCTATTAACTTCCCCATTCATCTTTGCAAGAGGAGAGGTAAACACATCTTCACTCTTTAAAAGTAGGAAAATGGAGTCATTGGAGGATTAAAAGTAAACCCTGAGATCAGTACAGTCTGACACTTTCCTTCATACTGGTAATTTCAAGATAGCACTGAATCAGAGGACAGGATGAAATGTATTTTTAAAACATTGCTCTATCTACAGAATTTTCCAGGTATGTTTCTTTAGCTTGCCTGATTTCTTTTCCATCTACTGGTGAGAACATATTAAAAAAAAAAAAAAAAAAGCTCCCCTCCCCCCCTTTTGGAGAAGGAGTACAACAGGGGATGGAAAGTGTCCTGTGCTGGAGGAAGATGACAGATTGGTGGATGGTGTGGTGTGCTGACACGAATCATGGGGAGATATGAAATTGTACACTTCTGACAAGAGTCTGTCAAACAACATTTCCCACAATAAAGTGATAAAAGTCATTAGCTTAAAATAATCATTATGCCAAGAAGCATCTTTTGGTGTGCCATGTCCTGCTACTCCTCAGTCGTAAATGATGGTAGAGTAAAAGAGAAAATGGACACTGAGTGGGTGACCTATTAGGAAAGCCTTCCTTAGGGTGATATCCACCAGAGATCTGATGACTGAAAAGATCCAGACAGATGGAGCAAAAGATACAGAGGCCATAGAGAATGATCTTGAGGGGGATGCACAAGGACCCAGGTTCAAGCCTCTGGTCCCCACCTGCAGAGGGAAAGCTTCACAAGTGGTGAAGTAGAGCTGCAGTTGTCTCTGTCTCTGTCTTTCTCTCTTTCTGTATCTCCTCCTCACTCTCAATTTCTCAGTGTTCTATCAGATAAAAATATGTAGGTCGGAAGTTTATAAAAATGTAAAAGATCTCTATAAGAAAAAGATTAAATTCTAATAAAAGTTATCTTTAAAAAAAAGAAAAAGAATGATCTTGAGATGGTTGAAAGGACCAGTGTCTGGGCCACTTTAGGCGTTAGTTGTTCGGAATAAGAGACAGAGCACTAATAACTAGTGATGAAGTCTGGCTTCTTTCTCTAGGCATTTACTCACCACAAATACCTGCGTCTCTGACATGGCAACATGACATTGACACAGAATTTCTTTTGCAGGACACCTTAGTAGGTTACCATATTTTCAACTTTTGCCACTTTTCTACCTTTTAATCACAGAATCACATTATTAGATTCTGTAGTCACTAAAGTCTACCCATGAGATTAATATATGCAAGTGACAAATTGGAGGAAATCCTTTCCTGTTCTTCTTAATAGCTTTTATTTGTTTTGAGGTAACCTTGTTTATAAGGCTATAAATGTTTTAGATGTGGCCTGGGGAGACAGTAGAATGGTTATGCAAAAGATTTCCATCCCTGAGGCTCTGAGGTCCCAAATTCAATCCCCAGCACCACCATAAACTAGAGCTGAGCAGTACTCTGGTCTTTCTCTCTGTATATTTCTCATAAATAAATAAATAAATATATTAAAAATGTTTTAGAAGTACAACATCGTACCTCCTCAAAATATTTTACTTAACCACCAAACCTACCTAAGCACCAGTATCCCTCCACCAAAGTCCACTGGATACCATCCTTCTCACAGGAGCCCCCATCCCCCAGCTCAACTGCTTTGTTAACCTCAGTTCTTCAGTTTGAATCTATAGCCTTCTTTGTTTTTCTTGCTTTGTTTATCCTTTACAAATGAGGTCATTTCTTTCTTTTTTTCTTTTTCTTTTTCTTTCTTTCTTTTCTTCTTCTTCTTTTTTTTTTACCAAAGCACTGATATGCTCTGGCTTATGGTGGTGTGGGGGATTGAACCTGGGACCTTGAAGCCTCAGGCATGAAAGTCTTTTTGCATAACTATTATGTTATCTACCCCCCGCCCTGGATGAGGTCATTTCTTACAGATCAGGTTTAGTGGGAATTAATTCTTTTAGCTACTGCTTGTCTGAAAAATTCTTTGTCCTTCAAACCGAATTGATAATTTAACAGGATAAAATATTCTTGAGTGAAAGCCTTTTTCATATAACAGTTTGAATATGTCATGCTAATTTTTTCTAGCCTCTAAAGTTCCTTTTGGAAAAATCAACAGATAGTCTTATGAGGTTTCCCTTGTAGGTGACTATTTTTTCTCTTATCTTGAGAATCCTCTCTAAGTCTTTGATTTTACCATTTTATTTATTATCTACTTGGATTCACTTTTTCTTGGAATTCTTCAAGCTTCCTGGGTCTAAAAGGGTCTTTCTCCTTCATTAGTTTGGGGAAATTTTCAGTGATTATTTCTTCAAATGACTTCTGCCCCTATATGTGAATGTTATTTCTCTTGATGTTCCATTAACTCTCTTATATTATCATCATCTATCATTTGTTTCAGAGCTATTTTATTTTTGTTTTACTTTTGAGTGAATTCCTCTATCTTATCTTCCTGCTCTCCACTTCAACATTTGGTGTCTGTTTTCCTGCAGGTGTTCACTTTTGCTGATTTTTTTTGCATGTATGTATGTATGTATGCATGTATGTATATATTTTTTATTGCCACTAGGGTTGCTGTGGCTTGGTGTTTTTGGGATGAGTCCATCATTCCAGGCAGCCATTTTTCTTTTATTATTTTAATTTTATAGGAAAGAGGAGAGAAGATAGACAAGGAGAGAGAAAGCTTCACCCATGTGGCCTGGGGCTTGGCGCAGTGATAAAGCTTTGGATTCTCAAGCATGAGGTCCCAAGTTCGATCCCCGGCAGCACATTTGCCAGAGTGATGTCTGGTTCTCACTCTCCTCCTATCTTTCTCATAAATAAATAAAATCTTTGAAAGAAAGAAAGAAAGCTTCACCCTTTGTGAAACTTCTCCCCTGCAGGTGGGAAGTGGGGGTTCAAACCTGGGTCCTCAAGCATGGTAATGTGTGCACTTAACCAGTGCATGCCACTGCCCACCCTGTTCTGCTGATTTTTTTTTTTTTTAGACCAATTGCTGCATTCTTCAGTCTCTGATCTCTATTATGATTTTTTTTCCCACTGTAATTCCCCTCATCATTTTTTTGAATTTGTTGAAGTCCTCTCTAGATACTCTCAGGAACTTAGGATATAGCTTCAGAGGGTTCACATAACCCTGCTGAATTTATGGCTTTCTTCAAGCTGCTGTCTTGTCCATCATTGCAGATGTTCTCCTTTGGCTTCCCATTATGTTTGGTTTTCTGTGAAGACCAGGATCAATAGTCTGTGCTTGAGCAGCTCTGGGCAATGACCAAGGATTCAGTCACAGGTGTCTGATCGAGGATATATTGTGTACACAATGACTACTTCTAACCATCTTTTATCACCACATGGCTTGTAGCTTTTGTTTCCTCCTCCTCCTCCTCCTCCTTCTTTTTCCTCTCACACCCCCTCCCATTGTTATAAAGTTTTAGACACAGGTTGTACTAGAGACAGAGTGGGTTGGGTAGCTAGCAGTAGAGACAACCAGGCTGTGAAGGCAGTAACAGAAGCAGCAGTGGTGTTGCCGGTGACACATGACAGTGACAGGGGCCTAGCCAGGTCAGCAGGCTGCAGTGACACATGACAGTGACAGGGGCCTAGCCAGGTCAGCAGGCTGCAGTGGAAACAGGTGACAGCAGGCAACAATGCCAGAGGCTCTGTGAGAAGCAGCAGCAGCAGCAGGGGCAGCCAGCTGGACCACATGGGCAGCGGAACTGAGAGTGGGAAGGGAGGGCAATGGCTATAGCAGTGGGGACCTGAACTGAGCCTGGAGCAGATCTTTACCTTTGTTGTGTAATGTCTTTGCCTCCTGGATTCTGAAATGCTTCTGTTTGTTTGTTTGTTTTTAGTTTATCTGATCTCTAAACTTGTTTCTATGTTTATTTTCCCCACGCATATTGTATTTGTGTGTGTGTGTATGTGTGTGTGTGGTGGTGGCAGTGAAAGAAAGTAGGACCTGCTAGCCTGGGCCATCTCGGCCAGATGCTGGGTGAAATCTTCTGATGGTCAACACCATTCTAATACTGTTAGGTGATCAGAAAGGACTGGGACTCAGAATGCTAGAGAAGTGCAGTAGATCAGTAGTTTCAAGAGAGTTAGAGAGTGGCTCTGATTAAAAAGACAAACCATGACACTCAGGTTGAAATGATCACAAAGTTGAAGAACACTTGGTTTTCAGAAAACTGGAGAGAGATTATACTTGTGGGGGCTGGGTGGTGGTGCACCTGGTTGAGCGCATATGTTACAATGTGCAAGGGCCTGGTTCAAGTCCCCAGTCCCCACCTTCAGGGAGAAAGTTTCATGAGTGGTGAAGCAATGCTGCAGGTCTGTCTCTCTGTCTGTCTGTCTCTTCTCCATCTTTCCTTTCCTTTCAATTTCTGGCTATCTCTATCCAACAGATAAATAAAGAGAATAAAAAAGAAAAAGAGGTTATACTTGTGTTCTTTCCATAGGTGAAGAACTACTAGTTTGAAAATTGTAAGTGGTTTGTCGAGTTCTTCATCTATAGTGAAAGGAACTCAACAGTGTATCTGTAAGGATGATTCAGGCTGCAAGCAACACAAAGTCTTACACGTTTTGTCCAATGTAAATGTAACTCTTGGTGGTAAGCAGGTTTTGGAGTTGGTTGTGTTAACAGCTCAGTGATACCAGCATGACCCTGAATTCTTTGTTTTTCTACTCTACTGGCCACAGAATCTACTTTGTTCTAGAACATGTTTATGTTCTGGTTGTCAAGATAGCATCAGATGGAGCTATGCACTGCATGTTTACATTCAGGATATGTCAGGGCATAGGGGAAACTCCACCATCCCTCTGGGTTTTTACCAGGCAGGATGAGTAATCAAAACAGCATGGATTACCAAAGGTATATTAATTTAAAAGCTTTCAAAGACAAAGGTACAAGAAGTATGCAGATCACACTTTAGCAAAGAAGAAAAAAGGTATAAATGCCTAGTTAAAGGGCCTGATGTGCCAAGGAGAGAAGATAGGGAGGTTTCCCATGGCAAGGACAAGATGACTTCTCAAAGTAAAAGTGAGGTCCTCAGATAAAAAGGGTGTTCTTCCAGATAAATGTAAGTCTATATCTGGGAGATGCCTTCTCCTCTCCCTACCACAAAACAGGTCATAAAAACAGGAGAGAAACATCTTCTTTGATTAGAAAAAGGACAGAAGCTTTAGGGAACCACAGTCTAATTTTTGATTAGGGAAAGGGAGAAAGGATTAAGGGGAAAAAAAAAAGCTTCCTCAGACTCAAAAGTTTTCATTGCTTTTAGCTTAAAATAACCCACACACTAGAGCAGAGCATTATGAAACCAATTTTGAGAAGGAGTGGTATATTTGGACACCTTCAGCTATATATTGGGAAAAAAAAAAGCTTCTCAATTATGGAGTGAATGCCCTCCATTCTGTTTTATTTTAAGACTCAGTTCAGATATATATTTTCTGGGTCAGTAAAAAGTCTCCAAACAGAAAGTTATTCACAGATTATGTTGTTCAGTCACTGGCAAGTACACTGGACTGGCTTTGACTATTTGGATCATATCTATATAGTTTGAAACAGTGATTATTCCTTAAATCACATAGTTTAATGATTATCATGGGACTATAAAATAAAGTCTGGACTCTTTAGTGAGATAGAATGGGGAAATGTATGCAAAATAAAAGACATGCTCAACACGTTTAGAGAAGATGCCATGATAGAAAATTTACCTGGGTGGGGGTAGATAGCATAATGGTTATGCAAAAAGTCTCTCAAGCCTGAGGCTCCAAAGTCCTAGGTTCAGTTCCCTGCAACACCATAAGGCAGAGCTGATCAGTGCTCTGGTAAAAAAAAAAAAAAAAGAAAGAAAAAGAAAATTTCCCCAACTTCTTTGGAATCTCTGACTGACCCAATAATCAAATTAACAAGCAACAGATTAATGGAGAATATAGTAGATTTAATTACTTTAGTATCATAAACTACTTGAACACAACTTCTTTTTAATTAAATTAAAATTACAATTAGAGATAGAAAGAAACTGAAAGGGAAGGGGAAGATAGAGAGGGAAGAGATAGGGGCTGAGTGATGATGTACCTGGTTGAGTGCACATGTTACAATATGCAAGAACCTGGATCCAAGTCCTCTGTCTCCACTTGAAGGAGGAAAGCTTTGTGAGTGGTGAAAACAGTGTTGCAGGTGTCTCTGTCTCCCTCTCTGTCACCCATTTCCCTCTAGATTTATGGCTTTATCTATCCAGTAAATACATATAATAAAAAAGAAAAGAAAAGGTTGTTTATAGAAGAGAAAGAGAGAGTGAGAGAGAGAGATACAGATGCAACACTGTTTCACCACTTGTGAATCTTCTTCCCTGTAGGTGGGTACTGGAGGCTTGAACATGGGCCCTTGCAAACTGTGTGTGTGCTCAACCAGGTGTGCTACCACCCATCTATTTTATTCTCTCGAAAGATTTATTTTACTTAATAGATGTGTGTGTATATGTGTGTGTGTGCGCGCACACACACACACACACACACACACACACACAGACAGATATTAAGATTCATATGAGGCAGAGAGGAAAGTGAGAGAAGCCAGAGCAGTACTTAGATATTTGCAGTGCTGGAGATAAAACCAGGAACTTCAAGCATTAAAGTCCAGTGCTTTTCCAGCTGAACTATCTCCCCAGCTTCTGCATCACTCTTCCTATCTGAAAATGTTCACTGGAGCTATGAGAACTCGGTGATGGAAAAAACAAACCAAACAAAAGAAAACCAACAAAGTCCACACTGGTTAGATTCAACAGGAAATTCATTTTTAAAAGGATATGTACATTTTCTGGTTTGGGGCTGAAAATTCAATTTTGGAAGTCACATCACCAAACAGCATCTAATCTACTACCCTCCCCCCCAACACCAAACAGCTGTTGAAACACACTTCTGTAGTTTTAGCTACCACTGAGCACCACTTACACTGACAGATGGACATCAGAGGTTCTGTGGCTACTGAAGGCCTCTGAAGCTACTGTTGGCAGGAAGGAGTTGCTACATTTCCTGCACTGTACCTGGCTGCTCAGGTTGCTCTTTTTAAATTGAAGTCTAATGTAGGGAATCTGTCAGAGTTTGTCACAGGGGTCAAAATGAAGCTGAGAAAGCATGTTTCTGGCTTCTGCTTTGGGAAACAGAACTCAATATGAAGGGAATTTGTAAGACATGGGACATAGTGGGTATATAACAGGAACAATCAAGGGAATTATAAAGATTGCACTGGGAAAATCACATAATGATTGTGCAAAACAGCATTTACTATGCAGGTGAGGACCGGGGACTCGAACCTGGGTCCTTGCACATTGTAACATGTGTGCTCAAACAGTTGTGCCACCACCCAGGCACTTAAGTTTTTCTTAATGAAACAACCATGAGCTCAGGCCTCCATTAGGGAATAATGAAGACCTGCAAAACTACAGTGAGATGTGAACTCTCTTATTACCATCAGTGAGGCTACAAATTTTCACAATCAATAAATAAATATAGTAAAAGATAAAAAAAAAGAGAAAAACTTAAATATCCCTGATGGTAAGCTTTAGCTAATTTAATATGCACAGTATTTTGTAAGGTACGTACCATGATCTCTATAGCTCAAGAAATAGGAAAGATCTATTCAAACTCTCAATCATGATCCAGGATGAAGATCCAGATTTTTCTCCTTCTTCTCCTTCTTTTATTCTTCTTCTGTTTCTTTTTTTAAATATTTATAAAATAGAAAATATCAACAAAACCATAGGATAAGAAGGGTAAAATTTCCCACCACCAGAGTTCCAGATCCCATCCCCTCCACTGGAAGATTTCCTATTCTTTTTTTTTTTTTAATTTCTTTATTGGGAGATTAATGTTTTAAGTCATTTAATGTTTAATGTTGACAGTAAATACAATAGTTTGTACATGCATAACATTTCTCAGTTTTCCACATCACAATACATCCCCCACTAGGTCCTCTGTCATCCTTTTCCAGGACCTGTACTTTTCCCCCCAACACACAAAGCTTTCCTATTCTTTATCTCTCCGGGAGTATGGACCCAGGATCATTTTACCAGAGCACTGATCAGTTCTGGCTTTTGGTGGTGTAGGGGACTGAACCTGGGACTTCGAAGCCTCAGGCATGAGAATCTCTTTGCATAACCATTATGCTATCTACTCCAGCCCAAAATTTAGGTTTTTCTGACAAAGTCTAAAGTACTGTTTTGTTCACAGACAATATACATTTGACTAATTAAAAAACAAGGTATCTGAGGATCAGAAACAAATATAATTAAAGTTTTCCAAAGAGTGTTTCAAAGAATATGAAACTTTCTGGATGCCTAGAGGAGGCAGTATTTGGGAATGGGGAACCAATTCAAAATTTTAAACACTGAAATTATAGAGTAATGTATCCTGACACGGACCCTTACTGCAAAGGTCAGAGCTTTGAGCAGTTTTAAGGAAAAGGAACTGTTTAACTGTAACATTCCAGGAAAATCATGCTATGTGATATCCAAGGAAAATGTTATGGGAATTTGTGGCTATTGTCCTTATTTCTTTGCCATGTTTTATTGCATTGGCTAGAAAGTCTAGACAACAGCAAATGATACTGAAACTAGTGGGTATTTTGTTTTACCCTTGAATTAATGAGCATGTTTGTGGCATTTTATTAGCAAGTATTATTTGATCATGGGCTAAAGATAGAAAAATACTAGTTGTTATCTTTTAAAAAGGCTTTGTTTATTTATTTATCTGCAAATTAAGAGAGAGAAAAAGAGAGAGCCCCACTATGGAAAGATAGAAACAGACTGGGTATGTATTGACCTGTCAACGCCCATGTCTAGAGGAAAAGGAATTACAGAAACAGGTGAGGGTGCAGAACCCCCTCACCTTCTGCACCCCATAAAGATCCTGAGTCCATGCTCCCAGAGGGATAAAGAATAGGGAAACCTTCAATGGAGGGGATGGGATACAGAACTCTGGTGGTGGGAATTGTGTGGTATTGTACCCCCTATCCCACAATTTTATTGACCATTATTAAATCACTAATAAAATAAAAGAGGGGGGAGTGGCCTGGGAAGTGGTGCAGTAGATAAGGCATTGGACTCTCAAGCATGAAGTCCTGAGTTTAATTCATGACTTTGCATGTGCCAGGGTGATCTGGCTCTCTCTCTGTGTGTTTGTCCCCACTCACATTTTCTTCTCACAAATAAATCTTAAGGAAGAGAAAGAAAGGGAAAAAAAAAAAAGAAAGAGAGAGGGAAAGAGAAGAGAACCAGAGCATCATTCTGGCACGTACTATGCCAGGGATTAAACTCAGGAACACAAGACCTGCCTCATGCTTACAACGCTTTGTCAATTGCGCCACCTCCTGGTCCTAGAGCTATCTGCACTCCCCTTATGTCAAGAGTGCCACGGTCTTTGTTAACCTTTAGTAAGAATCCTTCATTTCTGTGGCCAGGGATGGGTGGTGCAATAGATAAAGCTTTGGAGTCTCAAGAATGGGGCTTTGGGCTGTTCTTTGACAACGAATGTGCTAGACTAATGGTATGCTTTTTTATCTCTGTCTCATAAATAAATAAATAAATAAACAAACAAATCTTAGAGTCCTGGGTGGGGGTAGATAGCATAATGGTTATGCAAACAGACTGTCATGCCCCAGGTTCGATCCCCCTGCACCACCATAAACCAGATCTGGTAAAAAAAAAAAAAAAAAGTCCTTTATTTCTTGATTTCTGACTTAAAGAACCAGCAGTAGATACTGATTATAAAGAATCAACTTCTTGTGGTCTGGGAGGTGGCACAGTGATAAAGCTTTGGACTCTCAAGCATGAGGTTCTGAGTTCGATCCCCAGCAGCACATGTGCCAGAGAGATGTCTGGTTCTTTCTCTCTCCTCCTATCTTCCTCATTAATAAGTAAATTAAATCTTATAGAGAAAAAAAATCAAGTTCTTGTATACAGGGGAGAATGCAGTGACACGAGTTTCATAATATATATATTGTATATATATATAATATATATATATATATATATGTATGTATTCTTGAAGCAACTTTATAAGGTACCTTATTTTGGAAATTCATTAATTAATTTTACCAGAGCACTGCTCAGTTTTGGCTTATGGTGGTGTGAAGGATTGAACCTGTGACTTTATAGTCTCAGGCATAAACATCTTTTTGTATAACCATTATGCAGTCTCCCCCACCCTATTCTGTAATTTTTCAATCTTGATTTAATTATAGATGTCAGAAAAGTCTCATGCATGGGTAAGATAACTCATATGGCCCCTTTATCTTGCTCCTCTCAAATCTTAATATCATTTAAACTATCTTATTGGGAGGAACTAATGGTTTACAACACAGTTGCACACTATTTTTAATGCCATAAGGGGACACTTCTCCCATGCTCCTTAAATATCATGGCCATTCACTGCATGTAGGAATGGCACATAATCTTTTGTTGTCATTTGGATTTATCACCTTTATCCTAGGCTGGAGAACAGGGAAATCACCTATGTTGTCATCATTCATCCAGCAAATGCATACCGTGTATAAGACAGCAGTCTGAAAAAAAAAAAAAGACACAGTCTGGGGCATAACAGTTAACACGTAGTCAAGTAAGTACAGTAAATCAAAGTCAGGTTTTATAGAGTTGGCTTTACTGTAGAGCTATCTGCAGTCCTCCTCCCCCCCTCATGCCAGGAGGACCTAAGATGTGGGGGTTTTCTGTCTCTGCTCCCCTTTGCTTTCCCTTATCTTCCCTTCCTTCCTCCCCACCCCCCCCCAACTTAACCAACTTATCTGGATATTTTTCCTCTGGAGGTACATGTGCGTCACACTTTGGTTCAGATGGTATCACTATTTAAGATAGAATAAGGGAAGGCAGGTTTAATTTTTTAAAAGTTATTTATTAATGAGTTAGAGAAGCAGACTGTCCCTCAGACATATGCACTGCCAGGAATTAAATCCACTATCTCGCTCACAGGTCAGGGGTTCTATACACTGTACCATTACCTGGGCCACAGGGTTGGCAGGTTTCCACTGCTCAGTAGATAGGGTTTTGCTTGTAGCTGCAGAAGTCCTTAGGGATGGACTTGGTGGTCCACAGGGAGCTGATGAGTGAGTGACTACATTTCAGCTTTGGAAACCTCCCATTCCCCTACAATTTCCTGGTCTATAGGTTTATGAGGCAGTGAATAGTTCCAGGGTGCATAATGAATTTTGACATCATAGGTCTATGGTACTTAAGAACAGCATTTTGGCCAGTATTTTTATTAGCAGTACACCCTGAGGCAGAACAACTATCCTTCCTCACCCAAATGCTCTATATAAACGTTTCTATAAAATTGTCTCTGGCCTCTCCTCTGTTTTCATTGAGGTCACTCTTTCATGGCCCAAGTTATTTATTATTTTTTTTGTGAACCCCCATCCCAGGATTGTTAGAATGACATGCAGTCAGATTTTATAAAATCTGGTTTGTAAATATTTCTTTACTCTGGTTGTGGGTGCATTATGACCTTTGGGGACAAACTATATTCCCAGTTTAAGAGGCAGATCGAGGATAAGCTAGATTCTTAGGTCTCTGATAAAGCCTGATAACTTCTAGTTTTCCTGTTGCTGTTTTCCTCAAGATAGGACCTATGTGAGTTTGTAAAATTTTATTTGAATGAGCAAATACAATCTAAGTTGAAAGGTAGTGCTAAAGGAGGAAGCACTGGAAATTAGTGAAGTATTATTTTTTAGTCAAAATTGTGTGTGTGTGTGTCTTGGAAATATTTTCAAAAAAAACTAGGACTAAGCAGCCTGGGAGGTGGTGCTATGATAAAGCGTTAGTGTCACAGATATGAGATCTTGAGTTCAACACTGAGCATTGCATGTGCCAGAGTGAGGCTTTGGTTCCCGCCCCCCCTCTACACACTTACTTTTTTTTTTTTTTAATTTATTTCATATTGGGGAATTAATGTTTTACATTCAACAGTAAATACAATAGTTTGTACATGCATAACATCCCCCAGTTTCCCATTTAACAATACAACCCCCACTATGTCATTTATCATCCTTCATGGACCTGTATTCTCCCCACCCACCCACCCACCCCAGAGTCTTTTACTTGGGTGCAATATGCCAATTCCATTTCAGGTTCTACTTGTGTTTTCTTTTCTGATCTTGTTTTTCAACTTCTGCCTGAGAGTGAGATCATCCCATATTCATCTTTCTGTTTCTGACTTATTTCACTTAACATGAATTTTTCAAGGCCCATCCAAGATCGGCTGAAAACGGTGAAGTCACCATTTTTTACAGCTGAGTAGTATTCCATTGTGTATATATACCACAACTTGCTCAGCCACTCATCTGTTGTTGGACACCTGGGTTGCTTCCAGGTTTTGGCTATTACAAATTGTGCTTCCAAGAACATTTGTGTACACAGATCTTTTTGGATGGATGTGTTGGGTTCCTTAGGATATATCCCCAGGAGAGGAATTGCAGGGTCATAGGGTAGGTCCATTTCTAGCCTTCTGAGAGTTCTCCAGACTGTTCTCCACAGAGGTTGGACCAATTGACATTCCCACCAGCAGTGCAGAAGGGCTCCTTTGACCCCACACCCTCTCCAGCATTTGCTGCTGTTACCTTTTCTGATGTATGACATTCTCACAGGAATGAAGTGATATCTCATTGTTGTCTTTATTTGCATTTCTCTGACAATCAGAGACTTGGAGCATTTTTTCATGTGTTTCTCAACCTTTTGGATCTCTTCTGTGGTGAATATTCTGTCCAAGTCCTCCCCCCATTTTTGGATGGGGTTATTTGTTGTCTTGTTGTTGAGTCTAGCAAGCTCTATATATATGTTGGTTATTAAACTCTTGTCTGATGTATGGCATGTAAAGATCTTCTCCCATTCTCTGATGGGTCTTTTGGTTTGGGTAGTGGTTTCTTTTGCTGTGAAGAAGCTTTTTAATTTGATGTAGTCCCATAGGTTTATACTTGCCTTAGTCTTCTTTGTTATTGGATTCGTTTCATTGAAAATATCTTTAAAATTTATGCGGAAAAGAGTTCTGCCAATATTTTTCCTCTAAGTATTTGATAGTTTGTGGTCTAACATCCAAGTCCTTGATCCACTTGGAATTTACTTTTGTATTTGGTGAAATACAGTGATTCAGTTTCATTCTTCTGCATGTTTCAACCCATTGTTTCCAACACCATTTGTTGAAGAGACTCTGCTTTCCCCATGTAATAGTCTGGGCCCCTTTGTCAAAAATTAGATGTCCATAGGTGTGGGGCCTCATTTCTGGGCTCTCAATTCTATTCCACTGGTCAGTGTGTCTATTCATGTTCCAGTACCAAGCAGTTTTGATGACAGTGGCCCTATAATACAGTTTGAGATCAGGGAGTGTGATGCCTCCGGTTCTGTTCTTTTTTCTCAAGATTGTTTTGGCAATTCTAGGTCTTTTCTGGTTCCAGATAAACATTTGTAGCATTTTTTCTATTCTCCTAAAAAATGTGCTTGGGATCTTGATGGGGATAGCATTAAATTTGTAGATGGCTCTGGGTAATATATTCATTTTGATGATGTTAATTCTTCCAACCCATGAACATGGAATATCTTTCCACTTCTTTGTGTCTTTTTCAATTTCTTTGAGTAGTGACTCATAATTTTCAGTATACAAGTCTTTCACTTCTTTGGTTATGTTTACTCCTAGATATTTTATAGTTTTTGTTGCTATAGAAAAAGGAACTGATTTCTGGATTTCAATTTCTTCTAACTTAGTGTTTGCATAGAGGAATGCCACTGACTTTTGAATGTTGATTTTGTAGCCTGACACCTTACTGTATTGCCTGATGATTTCCAAAAGCTTCTTGCTGGATTCCTTAGGTTTTTCCATGTATACTATCATGTCATCTGCAAATAAGGAGAGTTTGACTTCTTCTCTTCCAATCTGTATGCCTTTAATTCTTTGCTCCTGCCTGATTGCTATGGCAAGAACTTCCAACACTATGTTGAATAGTAATGGTGATAGTGGGCAGCCCTGTCTAGTACCTGATCTGAGGGGAAATGCTTCCAGTTTTTTACCATTGAGTATGATGTTGGCTGTAGGTTTGCTATATATAGACTCCATTATCTTCAGGAATTTTCCATCTATTCCCATTTTTTGTAGTGTTTTGATCATAAAGGGATGT
Source organism: Erinaceus europaeus (assembly GCF_950295315.1). Lineage (NCBI taxonomy): Eukaryota > Metazoa > Chordata > Mammalia > Eulipotyphla > Erinaceidae > Erinaceus > Erinaceus europaeus. Next base: position 30,795,730 of record NC_080165.1, read on the forward strand.
TGTATTTTGTCAAAGGCTTTCTCTGCATCTATTGATATGACCATGTGGTTTTTGGTCTTGCTTTTGTTGATGTGGTGGATCACATTGATTGATTTACGTATATTAAACCAACCTTGCATGTCTGGGATAAACCCCACTTGGTCATGATGAACAATCTTTTTGATATACTGCTGTGTCCGGTTGGCTAGAATTTTGTTTAATATTTTCGCATCTATGTTCATCAGAGATATTGGTCTGTAGTTTTCTTTTTTGGTTGTGTCCCTGTCTGCTTTTGGTATCAGGGTGATGTTGGCTTCATAGAAGCTGGCAGGGAGTATTCCAGTGTCTTCAATCTTCTGGAAGACTTTTAAAAGTAGAGGTATTAGTTCTTCTTTGAAAGTTTTGTAGAATTCATTTGTAAAACCATCTGGTCCAGGACTTTTATTTTTGGGAAGATTTTTGATAACTGTTTTAATTTCATTAGCTGTGATGGGCCTGTTCATATTATCCACTTCCTCTTTACTTAGTTTTGGAAGTTGGTAGGTATCTAGGAAATCATTCATTTCTTCCAGGTTCTCTAGCTTGGTGGCATATAGTTGTTCATAGAAGCCTCACATGATATGTTGAATTTCTGCAGTGTCTGTTGTGATATCTCCTCTTTCATTTACTATCCGATTTATTTGGGCCTTCTCCCTTTTTTGTTTTGTGAGTCTGGCTAAAGGTTTGTTGATTTTGTTTACTCTTTCGAAGAACCAACATTTACTTTCATTGATCTTTTGTATGGTTTTCCTATTCTCAATGTTATTTATTTCTGCCCTAACTTTAGTGATTTCTGTCCTTCTGGTTGCTTTAGGATTCCTTTGTTGTTCTTCTTCTAGGTCTTTAAGATGTGCAATCAGGCTGTTTATTTGTGCCTTTTCTTGTTTCCTAATGTGTGCTTGTATAGCTATGAACTCCCCTCTTAGGACTGCTTTAGCTGTGTCCCAAATATTTTGATAGCTTGTGTCTTCATTTTCATTGAACTCTCGAAACATTTTGATTTCTTCCCTGATTTCCTCTTTGACCCAGAAGTTGTTAAGAAGTGTACTGTTGAGCTTCCACATTTTGGGACTGTTACTAATCTTTTGTTGATTGTTAAGTGGTAGTTTAATTCCACTGTGGTCTGAGAAGATGCTTGGGATGATTTCAGTGCTGATGCTGTCTTTGTGGCCTAACATATGGTCTATCCTTGAGAATGATCCATGTGGATTTGAATAAAATGTGTATTCCAGTTTCTTGGGATGAATGACTCTGAAAATGTCCAATAGTTCTAGTTTATCTTTCTCTTCATTTAGCTCCCTTATGTCTTTACTGATTTTCTGCCAGGATGATCTGTCAAGTTGAGAGAGTGGGGTGTTGAAGTCCCCTACTATGATTGTGTTACTGTTAATATATTGCTGTAGCTCTTTCAGTAGAAGTTTGATGTATTTAGATGGCTTCTCATTGGGTGCATAGATGTTAATAATTGTTAAGCCCTCTTGATTGACTGATCCTCTGAGCATTAAGTAGTGTCCATTCCTATCTTTTTTAATCTTATCTATTTTAAAGTCTATCATGTCAGATATGAGAATAGCTGTTCCTGCCCTTTTTTGTGGGCCATTGGCTTGTATGATAGTTTTCCACCCTTTTACTTTAAGTCTGTGTTTGTCTTGTTGAGTTAGGTGGGTTTCCTGTAGACAGCATATTGTTGGGTTGTGTTTTCTGATCCATCTTCCTACTCTGTGTCTTTTAATAGGTGAATTCAGGCCATTGACATTTATTGATATCAAAGATTGAAGATATTTTAACGCCATTCTTGTAGAGTTTTAGAGTGTTTTAATATATGGCCTATTTGTGGTGGTCTGATTGTTTATAGGAGACCTTTCAGAACTTCTTTCAGGGCAGGCTTGGTGATTCCTTCAACTGTTGCTTCTCTGAGAAGGTTTTGATGCCTCCCTCTAGTCTAAATGACAGTCTAGCAGGATATAGTATTCTTGGCTGAAAGCCTTTCTCATTGAGCGAGTGCTTGCTTTCTTTACTCACTCCTGTTATTATTTCCTTAGCTAATGTTTGGATGTTGAACTCGTTATTTTGTGCTTCACTCTCTGGAGGACTCTTAGCTGGACTCTTGTCCTGGTTCAATTCTCCAATATTTTTTCTTGTTGTTTTAACCATTTTATATATTATGTTATGAGTTCCCTTTATCAGTACTTTTCAAATTATTGATCACTATTGATATCACTATTTTTTATTTTTTTCTCAGAGGGGGGTCGCTTCACAAGAGGTGAAGCAGGTCTGCTGGTGTCTATCTTTCTCTCACCCTCTGTATGCTTCCCATCTCTTTCAGTTTTTCTCTATCCTATGCAGTAAAAATCAGGAAAAACTGGCCTCCAGGAGCAGTGGATTTGTAGTGCCTGCACCAAGCCCCAGTGATAACTGTAGAGGAAAAGAAAGTTATTGGATAGTGACAGAGATATTGAGAGAGGTGGGGAGATAAAGAGGGAGAGAGAAAGAGAGAGGCCTACAGCATTGTTTCTCTACTAGTGAAGCTTCCCCCTGCATGTGGGGACTACCAGAGGCTTGAACTTGTGTCCTTGCACATGGTATAATGTGTGCATACAACTGGGTGCACTAAATGCTGCCCTTCTTTCCTTCTTTATTTCTCTTTTTCTTTCTTACCAGAAACATTTCTATCATAGAAAACTACCTTTATATTAGGGCAGACTCGTACTTACAAAACATCAGTTTCTTTAATTAAGTAAGTCCCTATCTCGTTTCATAGCCCCCCAATATCAATACCCTCACTAGGACAATTTGCCTTAGATTTTTTCCTCTTTTTTTAAAAAATATTTTATTTATTTATTTATTTATTCCCTTTTGTTGCCCGTGTTTTAATGTTGTAGTTATTGTCGTTGTTGTTGGACAGGACAGAGAGAAATCGAGAGAGGACAGGAAGACAGAGAGGGGGAGAGAAAGATAAGACACCTGAAGACCTGCCTCACGGCTTGTGAAGAGACTGCCCTGCAGGTGGGGAGCCCAGGGCTCTCACCAGGATCCTTAAGCTAGTCCATGCACTTTGCTGATGTTCTTTTAACCTGCTACGCTATTGCGGGACTCCCTTTTCCTCTGTTTTTAAAAGGATTTATTTATGTTAATGTGATGGAGAGAGACCCTGAGATAAAAGCAGTGCTCAGCTCAGGTTTATCGTAGTGCTGGGCACTGAACCTTGGATCTCGAAAGTCTCAGGCATGAAAGTCTTTTGCATAACTATTATACTATCTCCTCAGCCCCACCCACCACCTTTCTTTTTAAAAATTTCTTTATTGGGAGATTAATGGTTTATAATCAACAGTAAAATACAATAATTTGTACATGTGTAACATTTCTCAGTTTTCCACATTTCCATTCAACCCCCACTAGGTCCTCTTCACCACCTTTTTTTTAGGTGATTAATAATGATTAACAAGATTGTAAGATAAGAGGAGTAGAATCCCCTATAATTCCCTCCACCAGAGTTCCGTTTCCCATCCCCTCCATTGGAAGTCTTTCTATTTTGCCTCCAGTGTTATCACTGGAGCCTGGTGCCTGCACTACAAATCCACTGCTCCTGGAAGCTTTTTTCCCCCTTTTTTTGTCCTTGTTATTATTAGTCATTGTTGTTGGATAGGACAGAGAGAAATCGAGAGAGGACGGGAAGACAGAGAGTGGGAGAGAAATACACCTGCAGACCTGTTTCACCATTTGTGAAGAGACCCTCTCTGCAGGTGGGGAGTGGGGGTGGGGCTGTGTTGTTCATTACTCCAGGTCTGCTGCTTTGCTTGATGCTGTGGTCTGTTTACATAATCACTCTCTTGCCTGAGACCCGCCCTGCCTGTAGGGTATTGGTTTAATCCCCATTGGTTAGATGGAAGCTTTCTATGTTCTGTTTGGCCTCTTTTTTTTTGCTCCGCCCCCTCTCCTAGTCATTTCCTTTCCCCTTGCCACTTCCGGTGAAGAGATACATAAAAGGCGATGTATCTGATTAATAAAAGAGGGAATCCACCTTCTGCAACCCACATCCCTGGGTCCATGCTCCCAGAGGGATAGACAATGGGAAAGCTATCAGGGGAGGGGAGGGGATATGGAGATTGGGTGGTGGGAATTGTGTGTTGTGCCCCTTCTACTCTATGGTTTTGTTAATTTATCCTTTCTTAAATAAAAAATAAATTAAAAAAAAAAGAAACACTTGAAAGCTTAAAAAAAAAAAAAAGAGCAATTGTGTTCCAGCTCAGCCATGAGTTCCTGGTCGTCTTTTTCCCGGGAACTGGGGGGATCCTTACACAGGTCCTTGAGCTTTGTGCCATATGTGCTTAACCCACTGCGTGACCTCCTGGCCCCAGGTTTCCTATTTTTTTATCCCACTGGTCATATGGACCAAAGATCTTTATGGGGTGCAGAAGGTGGGAGGTCTGGCTTCTGTAATTGCTTCTCCACTGGACATAGGCATTGGCAGGTTGATCCATATTTCCCAGCCTGTTTCTATCTTTCCCTCTGTGGTAGGGCTCTTGGAAGGTGGGATTACAGGGCACATTGATGACTTTGTCTGCCTAGGGAAGACAGGATGGCGTCATGGTATCGTTTACAACTTGGTGACTGAAAAGTGATTTATTTACCGTAGAATTTACATGCATGTAGATTGTCTATACACAAAGATGTAGTTAAATTTGTTCTTTTCTTTGGCAAATCATTCTGATGTTTATTTGATTGCTTAACCAGCTCACGAAAAAGCTAGAGGGGTAAAAGTGTCTTTTCTGCCCCTACAATTTTAAGATGGATACAGGTCTATCCTATAATGAAAGCTGTCAGACAATAGCTGTGTGGATGGGAGCTAGGTTAGAGGTGAAAGGAGAGCCCATGCTTATTTGAACCCTTCCAGTCTCTGCTCAGTACTGGTTCCATGTACTGAGCTGGGATGGCTACTGGGCTGGGTGGTGTATCTTCTACACCTGTTCCTGCAGAGATGAAATTTCTCTGAACTTGGGGCTGGGTGGTGGAGCACCTGGTTGAGTGCACATGTTACAGTGCACAAGGACCTGGGTTCAAACCCCCAGTCCCCACCTGCAGGGGGAAAGCTTTTTGAGTGCTGAAGCAGGTCTGCAGGTGTCTGTCTCTCTCCCTCTCTATCTCCCTACCTCCTCTCAATTTCTGGCTCTCTCTATCCAATAAATAGATGAAGATAATAAAAAAAATAATTTCTCTGATAGGTCAATGATAATGGAAGAGGCATCTTGAAGAGAGTTGTTCTATCTTTTTTGTCCTATTCGATTTGGCTCCCTATGACAACACCAATAATTACCCAATGTCTTCTCTGTTCTCTTGATGTCTTCATTTTACCTCTAATTCAGTATATATGAAGTAGAGAAAAATTTTTAAAAATTTACATATTTCTATTTGGTTTAGATAGAACACTGATTCTTGGAAGTTGTTATTCCAAAGTTCAGAACCACACTCCTCACTGTTCTTAAATTCTGTCATGAAAGTGTGCTAAATTCCTCATCTGTAAAGGAATTTCCTCTGTTCTGCCAAAGAGAATGGAAAAAAAAACAATAACAACAACACAAATTCAGCACAAAGATTTCCTGCTAGAAAAGCGTTTTGCAATTCAAATATGAAAATAAAATTTCAAATACATTTTGTTTTGAATGAAAGTCAGATGAATGGTTTTCTGGTTGGGACATTTCCTTAGAGAAAAAAATAAAGGCTCTAAAAGTGCTCCACATATTTGAATTTTTCTTGCCATCTTGCACCAATGAATTGCTCTGTCTTCTCCCTTTAAGACTGTCTATAGTGGGTGGGAATAGATAGCATAATGGTTATGCAAAGCGACTTTCATGCCTGAGGCTCCAAAGACCCCAGTTCAATCCCGACCACCATAAGCCAGAGCTGAGCAGTCTTCTGGTGAAAAAAAAAAAAAAAGAAAGAAAGAAAGAAAGAAAAAGAAAGAAAGAAATAGAGAGAGAGAGAGAGAAAAAAGACTGTATTACAGTTTTGGAAGTCCAGTGAGCGCCAAGATGATTTTCTTGGTGCTATTTCCTTTAGGGACTGGGCGTTTCGTAAACAACTTTGACGTGACTCCTCTGTGTATTAGAAGTGAAATTATACTTGCTATTCCTCTATTCACGTGCTTTGGAGCCCAGGACTGACAGTTCTGATAGTGTTAATCACAGCCATGGCCATAGTGGGAAATTACTACTCATTTACCATGGGAAAAACCAGTTTCAAACCATTAAAGTGGAGATCAGAATTATCTGAAATTTTTTCAACTTAGTTCCAGAAAAAGAGAAGTATTTTTAAAGGAGTTTTTTTTTCTCCCCTTTACTTTTTTCAAGTGAAAAATGTATTTTCTTCAGGTTTCATTGTTGCTGCATAGGTTATCTGTAGGTCAGCGGGCTTTCAGGTTGTCTGCATTTCCTAAAATTGTGCATGTCCCTGAATGTGGCCTGAGATTTTTTTTTTTTTTTTTTTTTTGCAGGCTGCTCTGTGAAAAGGGTCTACTCATGTACATTGCTGCTATTTCTGTTTCTCTCCGTTGTTCCCAGTGGAAGTATTTTAGGGTCCCATGGTGTTTAAGAAGAGTAAAGCCAGCTGAGAAAAATCCTAGACGTCTTAGGCTTCTGGCCAGTTTTGTGGATTTTAGAACAATGTTTTAAAAAATATTTTTTTCCATGACCTTTATGGAACTGGCTACATCTTGTAGTATTTTTCCTTTTGATGAATCATTTTCCAGATACAGTGTGTGGATAGTTTTCAGTTGAGATGCTTAGGCCATTTAACTCCAGATGTAGCTGCAGATGTTTCTGAGTTCATGGAATTAAAGATATAAACGTTCCCCCCTTATTGTATGCTTGGAAAAGCATCCTTAAAAACATTGTTCTATGCAGAGATGGGGAAAGAGAAGAAAGTCCCACCCGATTTGCTGAATTTCTATCTTTAAATACTCATTGAAGAGGTTCATTTGTATGTAAAACTGAATCATGTGATATATAAATTGTGGGGAAATTTTGACCAAGAACATATCCCTTTAGTCTATACATCCTGTGTCTTGTGAAGCAAGTGTCTACACACAGAATCAGTGTGGAAAGCTTTCATTCAGTATTTCTTTTTTTAAAAAAATGTTTTATTTATTTTTTTTCCTGTGAAATAAAGCTTAAAAATTTTTTTTTTTATTATAAAAAGGAAACATTGACAAAACCATAGGATAAGAGGGGTACAGCTTCACACAATTCCCACCACCAGACCTCCATATACCATCCCCTCCACTGATAGCTTTCCTATTCTTTAACCCTCTGGGAGTATGGACTCAAGATCATTGTGGGATGCAGAAGGTTGAAGGTCTGGCTTCTGTAATTGCTCCCCTTCTGAACATGGGCATTGACAGGTAGATCCATACTCCCAGCCTGTCTCTCTCTTTTCCTAGTGGGGAAGGGCTCTGGGGAAGTGGAGCTCCAAGGCACATTGGTGGGGTTGTCTGTCCAGGGAAGTCTGGTCGGCATCAGGCTAACATCTGGAACCTGGTGGCTGAAAAGAGAGTTAATATATAAAGCCAAACAAATTGTTGAACAATCATGGACCTGAAGACTGGAATAGTGCAGATGAAGTGTTGGGGGGGGGGGTCCTCCATTTTGTAGATAGCTAGTAGGCATATATTTCAAAGGGCCTGTAGCTATACTAGTGTTTTGTGTTTTTTGTTTTTTTTTTTGCCTGAGCCTAAAATCTGATATGCAGGTGGATCCTAATTATTGTCTGGGGAGATGATGTCATGGCTGGAAAAAGGACCAGAAAGCTGGATCAGGGAAGAGAGTAGCTCCCTAATATGGGAAAGGGGTATAAGTATTACTGTAAACCCCATCAATTTGATGTGATCTGGGGGTCCATATTCATCTTAGGAGCCTGTATGACCTCTACATCCCTCTATATCTGAGCTCACATTCTGTGGTCATGAGTATGAACATTCCATGCTGACCCAGTATCGACCCATCTTCCTCAGGTGTAGCATAGAGTATGTTGTCCATCCTCCCTTCGGAAGATGGAACATTCTCTACCATTGTTGATCCAGGTTGAGGGCAAGGTCCTATGGGGGCCCACAAAGGGGTCTATTTTGTTGTTCCTGATAGAAATGACCATAACAATGGAGAGAGGGATTTATTTGAATTATAGGCCTATCAAGTCTGTTTGGGGATCTCAGGACTCCCCAGTTAGGGCCCCAGCTGACGGGGTGGCCTTATAATGACTAAAGAATCATCGTTAAAGTATGCCAGTCTATTGTCCTTATTCAGCTTTTGCAGTCCTTGCTTTGATAAGGTTAGCTTTGGAGCGAGTGAGAGAACTGTAATAGGAACTAGGTGAGGATTATTTATTTATTAATGAGAAAGAGGAGGAGAGAGAGAGAGAAGGAACCAGACATCATTCTGGTACATGTGCTGCCGGGGATTGAACTCAGGATCTCATGCTTGAGAGTACAGTGATTTGTCCACTGTGCCACCTCCTGGACCACTCATTCAGTATTTCAGAATTCAAAATAAACTTTACTCAGCAACATTGTAAACTGGTCTTAAACTTTATTCTAAAATGATGTATCAAAAGTGTATTTAGTGGGCTGGAAAGATAGCATAGTGTTTATTCAAAAAACCTTTCATGTCCAAAGTACCAAAGGTCCCAGGTTCAATTCTCAGCACCACTATAAGTCAGAGCTGAGCAGTGCTCTGGTAAAAAAAAAAAAAAAAAAAAGTACTTAGCAGCCTGGGAAGTGATGCAGTGAATAGTGTTGGACTCACAGACATGAAGTCCTCAGTTTTCTCCCTTCCCTAGAGTGCTAGAGTGATGCTCTGATTCTTCCCCCTCCCTCTCTTTCTCTCTCTCCTTCTCCTTCCCCCTCTTCCCCCTCTCCCTTGCCCTCTGTCTGTCTCTCCTCCTCCACCTCTCCCTCCTCTCTATGATTAACAAAATGAATCTTAAAAAATTATGTTTAAATTCTCTGTAAAGGTAAATATAGCAAGGTCATAGAATTACTCAGAACAGTTGTTGGTATTAGAATTCTTAATTCTATTTAGTTAAGTTCAATTAATTAAATCTGTTCTAAGAATTTTAAACTTATTTTATAATCCTAGGGGCCCAGCACTGGCCCATTAAGTTGAGAGCACATGTTAATATGTGCAAGGACCGAGTTTCAAACTCTCCCAGTCTCTACCTGCATGGGGGTGGGGGCAGGGCAGTGGGGAGGGGAGCTTCACAAGTAGTGAAACCTTGCTGTAGGTGTCTCTCTTTCTTTCTCCCTTTCTCTCTCCCACTTTCCTCTTAATTCCTCTCTGTCTTATCAAATAAAATCAAATGAAAGAAAAAAGGGAGGAGGTAAAGGAATGGCCACTAGGAATAGTAGATTCATCATGTAGGCACTGAGCCCCTGTGATAACTCTACTGGAAATAAAAAATAAATAAAATAGATTGTTTAATAATACTAAAGGCTTAATAGGTTCATCATGTATTAATCTGGGTCTAAACTGTGCTATTCTGATAACATATGATCATATGCTATGAAATTATAGAATTGTGTCACTTTAAAATAAGGTTTCAGTCAAGATCAGAAAAGAAAACACAAGTAGAACCTGAAATGGAATTGGAGTATTGCACCAAAGTAAAAGACTCTGGGGTGGGTGGGTGGGGAGAATACAGGTCCATGAAGGATGATAAATGACATAGTGGGGGTTGTATTGTTAAATGGGAAAGTGGGGAATGTTATGCATGTACAAACTATTGTATTTACTGTTGAATGTAAAACATTAATTCCCCAATAAAGAAGTAAATTAAAAAAAAATAAGGTTTCAGTTTCCCTATTTCTTATCCTTCTGATGCTGGTGTATTTACAAGTGAACATTTGTCAGGTTTTTATATTTTCAATGAATATATCCTGGACCAGTGCAACATGCCAGGAAGCTTGCTGAGTAATACAGGCTTAGAGGTGAAAGAGGTAGGTGTGTTTGTTGCCTGACCCACATTGAAAATATTTAAGAGAACACAAGGGGATAACAGGAAAGCATGCTATGGGCTGACTTATGTTCCCTTATATTCATGTATGAAATAATAAGCCAGAACCTGAAGAACTGATCATTCTTGGAAGTGGTTTTTTTTAAAGGAGGTATTAAGTTAAAATGTAGTCAAAGGTGAGGCTTATCCAATAAGACTGGCATTCTGTACAACAAGGATATTAGGACACAGATGTGTACAGAGGAGAGGCCATCTGAGGACAGAAGGAGATGTTACAGGCTCAGGCGAGATACTTGAAAAACAAACAAACAAACAAACAAACAAACAAGTCCATCACACCTCTGTCCTGGAACTCCAGCCTCCAGAACTGTGAGAAAATATACTGAGTACTTTGATATGCAGACTGAGGAAACTAACGAAGACAGAAAGCTCTAGAATAATTCAAAAGGATCATGGGTCAAATGTCAGCTCACTGTCATGTCATCATGGGGTCAAATGCAGTACTGTATACAGAATACATGCTGAAAAATACTAATAATTGCAATACCCAAGGGGATGCTTTTCTACTCCTTTCATTATCATTTCTGTTAGTGTTATTTACAGAGCATGTGAAGCCCCAGAGTGAGCCTTGTGCTCTAACTTGCCTTCTCCCCCAGTTCTGTGTTTAAGGGCAAGAGAGTAGAGTTCTCAAGAAAACCACTTTCAACAATGAAAGATTCTGTTATGAACCATGGGAGGTTGTTTTCAAGGAGGGGAGAAAGGCCGGCTTTGTATGGTGAACCCTGTCCTCACCCTGTCTTGCTGGGAAGAAATTGAGGGCCTGTTTTTCAATCACATTTTTGCCTCTGGTCAGTGGATAAATGTGGTTTGCATCATTCAATGCCTTAGGAAAGTCTTACAAGATATTTCTGGAATAAGCGAAATTCGGCACAGTCTGGAGCCAAAAAGGTTCCCACTACTGAGTCAATACAGTTTGCAAGTTAATGACCCATTTCCAGGATAGTTGACCATAGGCCTGAGAAAGATTTAGAGAAGCAAGAATGACATGTGGGTTGCCCTTGAATGTTTCTTTTTTGGGAAATCCTGAAGCCAGAGAAGAACCATTCAAAGAAGCAAGCCTTCTATGCCACATCTGAAGATTCAAAGGCTATAAGAAAGCCAGGCTTACAGAAGCATCAAGTCTTGTGCTGTTGTTGGCTTGGAAGAATACCTGATGGCTGAAATGTCAGTAAAAGAAGTGATCACATGTTACTTTTCCAACAGTACAGTAACTTGTTGAAATAAAGCATTAGATGCAAACATGAAGATTCAACTAGTCCTTTGTCTACTTATAAGTAGTTGTAAGACTTAGTGTTTTACTTGAATTGATCTAGCTTTTAGATAAATGACCTTCAAAGGAGACATTGTTTTTATAAGTGCTGGGTGCCAAACATACGTGGTGCTTAAATATCCCAAATGACAGATGCCTTTTTTGATTCTTTATTGTTTATTCTGGAACACCTGTGGTGACATTTATACTGGTGGTACAAAAGAAAGGATGGGTAAAACTGTAATGTCAGCCCTTGATTTTATATATATATATGAATTAAAATAAAAACTGATTTTATTTAGGCACAAATATATTTTCATACAAAGAAGGAAAGGGTTTAAATTCACATTGTACTTATGATAAGAAGGTAGAAAGTGGGATAAGGTTGGTGCGTTGCACCAAAGTAAAAGGGGTGGGAGTGGGGGCTTCAGGTCCTGGAACATGATGGCAGAGGAGGACCCAGTGGGGGCCAAATTGCTATGTGGAAAACTGAGAAATGTTACACATGTGCAAACTACCTTATTTCACTGTTGATTACAAACATTAATCCTACAATAAGGAAGTAATAATAATAATAATAATAATAATAATAATAATAATGGTATGGGTCTGTGTTATAGCATTAAGATGCAAGAAGTTCACCATGAAGGAATTAAGTCAGGAAGAAGAGAGGAAAAGAAGCACTAGAGGAAGAAGAGAAAAAGGAATAATCCTTGAGGAAAGTGGAAGGGGAGAAGGAAGCATTTTAGGAAGAAGCTGACCAGCTCATGTTCAGCATTGGTCATACCAGACATTCCTAGGCCTTGATCTGTTTATCTGGGCCTGCTCCAGAGGAAGAAGTTGTAGCAGGAAGAGGGGTCAGTGGGATGACCTTGAGGGTTGGCACACATGTAGAAGTGGCGACCCAGGTTGGGTCCTGACTTCTTTACAGTTCGTAGCACACACGGCCTCCTATGACCCTTGTAGAGGGACCATAGGTTAAAGTCCTCCTAGCACAGTCTTCCAGAATGAGGTCTGCACCTCCATCGTTGGCCTTTGAATCTGAAGTCTTGACCTGCCCCTTCATCACTTTTGCCAACACCTCTTCAGGCATCTCTGGAGTTACAAGTGCACTGAAGCTAGGAAATTCCAAGTTTGGGGAGGGTTGGAAATAGCTCTTCAAGTTTTTTTGGCCTTTGCGGGAGATAGCCTGACCTGGTCGAGGCCTGATTGAGTGTAAACGAGCTTTATTCTGATGTGTCGGTGGCTGACTTTGCTTGCTGAGCTGCAGCATTGACTGCTTGAATGCAGGATTGTGTGCCTGATGAACTAGGAAGCGAAGGATCTTTGTTGGGTGTCTGCAAACTCTGGAAGGAAGCTGCTCCACAGAGGTGGATAGTATTTTGCAGGCACAGTGACACATTCAAGATTGCACCTTCAGGATAATGGTCAAAGCCCATTATTTCAGGCATCAAAATGGAGGCCTAGAACCTGTCTATGACCAGGCTCTTGTCCTGAATCACATAATCAAGTCGGGAACTGTAGTTCAGACAATGGGCACCTGTGAATACTGACCAGCAGTTAAAAGCCCTCTTTTGCTTTGGCTGGAAGCAACGGTAGCTATCAAAAAAGGCCCTGCATGAGCTTCAGCCTGACTGCCCTGGGGTATAAAGCAAGCCATTCATCTGTTTTCGCCCTGCGTCCTCTTCAAAGCATTTCAAGTTTACTGAATCCCACTGGTCAATGGGGTAGTGGGCTGTATTCGGATCACCAAGAATGATCGCATGGTGTTCACTTTGGTCTCCTGGAGACATACATTGTAGGCATCCAGTTTGTCCAAAATGTTTTCCAAGGTCCTAGTTTATCACTCTTTGCAGGGGGCTCCTGATCTCGTTGATAATCCAACTCACTATGCATAACATCTTGACAGCAAAAAGGGAAGTTGACAGGTAACCATGGGACCCTGCCAAGTCACCAGGATTCACCTTCCGGAGTGCCTTTGCCATTTTGCCTCCAGAGTTACTGCTGGGCCTCAGTGCCTGCGCTGAATTTACTGCTCCTGCAGGCCATTTTCCTCCCTGTTGTTACTATTCTTGGACAGGACAGAAAGAACTTTAGAGAGGAGGGGAAGACAGAGGGGGAGAGAAAGATAGACACCTGCAGAGTTGCTTCACCACTTGTGAAGTGACCCCCCTGCAGGTGGGGAGCCTGGGCCTCAAACCGGGATCCTTGAGCCTGTCTTTGTGCTTCATACTATGTGTGCTTATCCCAGTGCACTTTGTAAACTCAGTGACAATGGTTGACTCAACCAAAGGCACGCATAGCAATAAATTGTTAGTTGTGCTAGATGTTTACTTAAAAAAATAGATAATTTTATATGAAAGAGCAATGGAAAAATTATATTTGATTTAGGTATTGGCAGACTGTTTTTATTTAAAAAGAATGAATTGGTTCTGTCTCTTCAAGAGAAAAAGTAACTAACAGCATATTTATCATGATAATATTTGAGCTGCCTAGTGAAAATTAGAATTTTGGGAAAACTTTTTACCGCCATTGTGAACTTAACAGTTCTTAAAACCTAAAAGAATTTTCACCTAAAGTCAACAATGCTATTAACAAGTTCTATTTAAACATTTTTGTATAATGACAAGTGTGAAGTTTGAAAATCTGTATACCCCAGTTATTTTTTCCCAAAGCACAAATTTATCATATTGCAAATCATGTAAGATATGCCAGTAGATTTTTTATGTAACAGAATTAAACAGTAAGCTGCCATAATTTTAGAATCCACATTGTTTTTGATCTTTAAGAAATTTTGACATCACAGTGAATGGAGAAATCATTGGATTCTCAAGCACCAGATTCCAAGTTTGATCTCTGGCATTACTTGTGCCAGAGTGGTATTTTGGTTCTTTTTTCCACTCCTGCTCCCTCTCTCTTGTAAATAAACGTTAAAAGAAATTCTATTTATCAAGTTTTTATGGAGTGTCAAAGAAGAATATTCACAATTACCTGAAAAGATAGCATACTTTTCGTTCCTAATTACACTATCTCTGAGATACTGAATCTTCTTTATATGCTTGATGTAAGGCAACATACTGCAATGGATTGAATACTGTAGAAATCTGAGACTCTAATTGTGTTCTTGAGCTAAGCATTAGAGATTTTCAAAAATATAAAACAATGCCACTGTGGTCATTAACTTTTTTGGAACATATATTTATTCATCACAGAATATTTTATTTATGTTAGCATACTACAGGCTTATTATGTTTTTTTTTTTTTTTAATTTTTTATTTAAGAAAGGATTAGTGAACAAAAGCATAAGGTAGGAGGGGTACAACTCCACACAATTCCCAACACCCAATCCCCATAACCCACCCCCTCCCCTGATAGCTTTCCCATTCTCTATCCCTCTGGGAGCATGGACTCAGGGTCGTTGAGGGATGCAGAAGGTAGAAGGTCTGGCTTCTGTAATTGCTTCCCCGCTGAACATGGGCGTTGACTGGTCGGTCCATACCCCCAGTCTGCCTCTCTCTTTCCCTAGTAGGGTGTGACTCTGGGGAAGCTGAGCTCCAGGACACATTGGTGGGGTCTTCAATCCAGGGAAGCCTAGCCAGCATCCTGGTGGCATCTGGAACCTGGTGATTGAAAAGAGAGTTAACATATGAAGCCAAACAATTTGTTGAGCAATCATGGATCCCAAGCTTGGAATAGTGGAGAGGAAGTGTTAGGGAGGTACTCACTGCAAACTCTAGTGTAGTCCTGCTTTCAGGTATATATTTTGCAGTAGTTTATGGATACGTGTGCACATAAGCTCTCTCTCACAGAAACTGGTGTATATCTAGGTTATGGGACTTTGTTGGAAAGTGAACTACCTGAGATGAAATTAGAGTGTACTATTAAAGGAAAGGTCTCACCCGAGTAATGAAGCTGAAGGGTTGTCATTCCACACGTGAAGTCTCTGGATACATTCTGGGGTGAAGCATGTTGAGGTAGCAATCGTTGCTTTGGTTAGTTTGTGATCGGCAGATGCAATGTTGTTTGGTTTGGATTGGGAGATGCATACGGGAAAGTGGGCCCTATCCAAGGGTTCCAGGACTGGGGGAAGTAGGGGCTCTATAGTGAAGATGTGAGGTTCCTGCTGTCTTAGGGTTCAAAAAGACAATCGATAGTTAATATTATCATCACATTATTTGTTAATTGGGTTAACTTTGAAAAGTCCCTTTGTTATGGTTTCCTGGACAGTACCCAGTATCTTGTATATAGCTGTGCTATTGGAAGCTTCTAATCTACTTGGTCTAGGCTTTTGAGAGAGTCCGCATATCAAATACATAGCCTATATATTAAAAAGATTCAGTTTGTCTTTTGAGAAACTTTGAGACATACAATTGATTTCCCCCTCTCATATTAATTAACTACTGATTTATATGTCTACATTTTGCTAGGAGTGTACATAAACACCATTCCCACCACCAAAGGACTGTGACCCATCCCTCCCGCCCACTTCCACCCCCCACTGGCCCAGGAAGCTACATGCCTACCCCTCACCACTGGGTTTTTACTTTGGTGCCCTACTTACAATTTGATCAGGTCCTGCTTTTAGTTTCCCTTTCAGATCTTCTTAGTCAGCTTCTGTTGATGAGTGGGATCATCCCATACTCATCTTTATCTTTCTGACTTAATTCACTTAACATAATTCCTTCTAGCTCTGTCCAAGATGGGTCAGAGAAGGTGGGTTCATTGTTCTTGATAGCTGCATAGTATTCCATTGTGTATATATACCACAGCTTTCTCAGCCACTCATCTGTTGTTGGGCACCTGGGTTGCTTCCAGGTTTTAGCTATTATGAATTGTGCTGCTATGAACATAGGAGTACACACCTCTTTTTGGTTGGGTGTGCTTATTATGTTTTTTTTAAAAATATTTTTTATTTATTATTTATTCCCTTTTGTTGCCCTTGTTGTTTTATTGTTGTAGTTGTGATTGATGTCGTTGTTGTTAGCTAGGACAGAGAGAAATTGAGAGAGGAGGGGAAAACAGAGAAGGGGAAAAAAAGACAGACACTTGCAGACCTGCTCCACTGCCTCTGAAGCAACTCCCCTGCAATTGGGGAGTCAGGGGCTCGAACCGGTATCCTTATGCCAGTCCTTGGCACTTTGCGCCACCTGCACTTAACCTGCTGTGCTACCGCCCGACTCCCTATTATGTTACTTGAAATTGATATGTATGTATCTAAAAACTTTTAGAAAAGGCTTCACTTTTAAAAAGTAAATATACGCTAACAATGAATTATCTAGAAATAAAGAAATAACATCAAAAGCCATAAAATACTTAGGAGTAAATATAGCCAAGTAGGTGAAGGAAAAATTGCTACTCTGGAAACTATAGGACATTGATGAAAGAAGTTGTCAAAAAGAAAAAAAAAAAAAACAAAAACCCACAATCAAATGGAAAGGTATTTTGTATTTATAAATTGGAAGAACTTCTATTATTAAAATATTTATAGCGTTGAAGGCCATCTGGGCATTCAAATCAATCTCTATCAAGATTCTAATGTGCCAGGCTAGCGTGGAGGTGCCTCTTCTTGGGCGCATACTCTCTGGGTTGGAGAGAATGCAACTGCAACCAGAGCCAGCCTGGGCTGCTACTCACTCAGTGACGCGAGGGAGATGACTCAGGAACCAAACACATGGCATAAGGCAATGCAAAGAGAGTCAAGGCTTTTAAAAGGCAAACCTGCAAGTGGCAAGTTGGAAATGGAAATAGCTAGAAAAGGGGCGGAGAAAGGCAAAAGGTAGACACTTCCTTAGCAACTGTTGTGAGGGTTTTAACTGGTAGGATTAATATTACCCTGCAGGCAGGGAGAGTCTTGAGGGTAGAATGAAGATAGATCAAAGGAATGGAATGGGTGGGGATCTTTCAGGCAAAACAATGATTGTGTAAATAGGCCATAGTATCAGGAATGCAGGGTGGAGCAGGGGGAGCTGGCTTAATGCTTTGTGAGGCTCCTCACAATTTTCTGTCATCTCCCCCTTTCTTTTTATCTAATGGCCATAGTATCAGGAATGTGGGGTGCTTTGTGAGACAGGGAGTTTGATAAAGGCAAACCTTTGGGGTTACTCTTGTCTCTCCTTGCTCAACCTCTCCATAGAGAGAGAGACTGACAGGATAGATGCACTCCTCAGGTCAAGCCCTGCCAAGCTCAACCACATCCTCACAATTTCCCGACACTAATGATGTTTTAATATTATTTGTTTGTTTGTTTGTTTGTTTATTTTATGGAGCAGACAGGAAATTGAGAGGGGAGGATCGAAAGAGAAAGAGACACAACTGCGGACCTTCTTCAATGCGGGCAGGGGTGGATAGCATAATGGTTATGCAAAGAGGCTCTAATGTCTGAAGCTCTGAAGTCCCAGCTTTAATCTCTAGCAGTACCATAAACCAGAGCTAAGCAGTGCCCTGGTAATAAACAAACAAACAAGCAAACAAACAAGCAAACAAGCAAACAAACCTGCTTCAATGCTTGTGAAGCTTTTCCCCAGCAGGTGGGTAGTGAGGGCTCAAACCTGAGTCCTTGAGCAGAGCGATGTGTATGCTTAACCAGGTGTTCCACTGACTGGCAATATTTACTTTTACCAGAGTGCTGCTTGATTCTGGCTTATGGTGGTGCAGGGAATTGAACCTGGGACATGAGCATGACAGCAGTTTGCATAAACATTGTGCTATTTCCTTTTCCATTTCAGAAAAATGAAGCAACCCTAATGAATAAGATTGGCCATGTAACTGTAGGACAGTAATGTTGGCCTGGCACCATTAAGTGTAAGAAAGGAAGATGAACAGAATCTGCTGAGAGCTTCAAGAGAGGTTGGTTCCCACTCTGATAATCAGTACTCTGGGGATTCAAACGTGGGTCCAACTTCAATGTCAGCTGACTTTGCTTAGCCAAACTCTTACTGCAGGGACATCTTAGATATAGTTTGCTCTTGTTCAGCCATAGTGACCGGGTAAGGATGCCCACTGCACCCCTGCGGGCTGGTTGTCAATCTGGATATCTACCTGTGATTGATCATTTAACCCTCATTTATGCATTCTCTCTCAATAATGAAAAGTAGGCAAGGTTAACCTCAAAACTGACGCTAGAATTAGTTCCAAATTCAAGGTCTGTGAGCTGCTAAACACTGATAACTGTTAGGTGTCTTCAATAAGAAAGTATCAACAGAACACAACTTAACTATTTAAAAAAGATGAAAATTTACCTTTGTAGCAAACACAGACAACAACAACAACAACAAAAAGAAAACCTTGACCAGGAATATTGAAAGTGAAATAAATCAAAAGGAGAAATACAGATACTAATATTACATGTATAATACAAGGAAATAACATTGACAAATGGATAAGACAAAATAAAAATAAACAGTAGTCACTAACAGCAAATCAACAAATTAAATCAATCTACTGGGAGGGAAAAGGGCAAAGGGTCAGGAAAAGGGTTAGTGGGTTTTAGGAAGGGTGGTTAGACAATGTTTCTTTGAAAATAAAAAAGCAGACCCAAACAAACAAGACTAAAAAGAACTTTAAAAAAAGAACATTATTTATTTATTAGTTAAAGACAGCCAGAAATCGAGAGGGAATAGGGTTATAGGGAGGGAGAGAGGTAGAGAGACACTTGCACACTGCTTCGCCATTCACAAAGCTTTCCCTTTGCAGGTGGGGACTGGGGGCTCAAACCCGGGTCCTTGCTCATCAACCAGGTATGATACCTAAAAAGAACTGTTACTCAGTGGTAACAGTTAAAAGCCAAGAATAATAATAGAAGTCTTCCTTAAAAATATTCCAGAGCTAGCTCAGCCTGTTACAACATCAACTTGCATGCTTATGCTGGAGATGATCTCTCTCTCTCCTTTCATTCTATGTATATGCATACACATGTGAAAATATTCCCTAAAAAATATATGTACATAAGGGACCAATTGGGAAAATTCTTCAATGCAGACTACATGTCAATAGGTCTGGACTTGGGACTGTAACTCTGTTTTTAACAGGCTCCCAGATATGCTTAGGTCAAAAGCCCCCCCCCCCCCCATATTAAGGTTCTGAATCACTTCTGTACACAAATATGGATATTTTGGGTCAGGATGGAAGCTCAGTAGTAGAGTGTGAGACTGAGGTATTGCATAACTGAGCTATTATGTTCAATATCCTGCACATATGACAGAGATATAATCTGGCAACTCTCACTCATGAAATAAATCAGTCTTAAAAGAAAAAAGAGTCCGAGCCCCGGCTCCCCACCTGCAGGGCTTCACAGGCGGTGAAGCAGGTCTGCAGGTGTCTGTCTTTCTCTCCCCCCTCTGTCTTCCCCTCCTGTCTCCATTTCTCTCTGTCTTATCTAACAACGATGACATCAATAACAACAACAATAGTAACTACAGCAACAATAAAAAGAACAAGGGCAACAAAGGGGAAAATAAATAAATATTAAAAAATTTAAAAAAAAGAAAAAATTTGATATTTTTTTTCTTTTTTAAAAATTCTTCTGGGGGCCAGATGGTGGAACACCTGGTTGAACAAACATGTTACAATGTGAAAGGTCCTGGGTTCAAGCACCTGGCCCCCACCTGCAGGGGGAAAGATTCATGAGTGACGACGCAGAGCTACAGGTGTCTCTCTGTCTTTCTCCTTCTGTCTCCCCCTTCCCTCTCAATTTCTGGCTGTTCCTATTCAACAATTAAGTAAATAAAGATAAGTTAAAAAATTTAAAAAATATTCTGCTTATTTAACTTCTTTAAAGACTAAATCAGTGCATCTGGTTTGTCTTTTTCTTATTTAAGTTCTGTTTTATTTCAGAACAATGTTTCACTGTATATATATTCCATAGCTTCTTCTTTCTTTCCTTCTTTTTTTTTTTTTTAAAAGATTTTATTGGGGGGTCGGGCGGTGGCGCAGTGGGTTAAGCGCACGTGGCGCAAAGCGCAGGGACCCGCGTAAGGATCCCTGTTCGAGCCCCGGGCTCCCCACCTGCAGGGGAGTCGCTTCACAGGCGGTGAAGCAGGTCTGCAGGTGTCTATCTTTCTCTCCCCCTCTCTCTCTGTCTTCCCCTCCTCTCTCCATTTCTCTCTGTCCTATCCAACAACAAAGCAACGTCAACAATGGCAATAATAACCGCAACGAGGCTGCAACAACTAGGGCAATAAAAAGGGGAAAAAATCGCCTCCAGGAGCGGTGGATTCATGGTGCAGGCACCGAGCCCAGCAATAACCCTGGAGGAACAAAACAAACAAACAAACAAAAAAAGATTTTATTTACTAATTCATGAAGAAGGTAGGAAAAGGGAGAGAGAGAGAGATGGAGGGAAAGAACCAGGCATTACTCTGATACATATGCTGCCAGAGATTGAACTCAGGACCTCATGCTTGAGAGTCCAATGCTGTATCCACTGTGCCACCTCCTGGACTACACTACCCCATAACCCCATAGCTTCTTTACCCAGTCATCTGTTGATGGGCATTTAGGTCGATTTAACCTTTTGGCTATTGTGAATAGTGCAGCTATGAACACGGTGGAGGCATATATTCTTTTGAATTAGTATTTTTATGTTAAAAGAAATGACACGTCTTTTATTTTAAAATAGGTTTATAAAATAATTTTACGTCGTTTGAAGAGGTATTACTGGGTCGTAAGGTCTCTCCACTTTCCTTTGGTTAAGGATTCCCCTTACTGTTCTCCATAGGGACTGCACCAGCTTGCATTTTCACCAACACTGTCAGGGAGAACCTTTATCTCCACATTCTCACCAGCACCTGTTTCCTGTTTATGCCATTCTCACAGGTGTTTTTAATGTGCACTTCTCTAATGACAAGTGGTGCAGAGCACTTACTGTACTGTTTGGACAAAATAGGTAGAAGCGAAGGTCTCTTTATGCACTGTGCCACCTCTTGTGCTTCCTCAGCTTCCTTTTGATGGACATTTAGGCGGTTTGTAATTAGACTGAGTGGCCCTAGTCATGTGTACATTGTATCTGTGTATGTAAATATGTGATTTTAAATGAAGGCACGTATATTGGTGTATGATATGCTGAAAAGAATGATTTTTTTTAAAAAAAAATTAGGGATTACACTAAGATGACACTTAAAAAATTTTTTTTTTTGGACAGGCTGATTTTATTTTTGACAGATTGAACTGGCTGTCCTCTGAGGCGTAATCATGTGCCTATCATTAGCTGCCTTATCCTTCCCATCTTGTTCTTGTGTAACTTGCTTTTCTGAAATCCAAGTGTGGGATTGATTTACATAATTTGTTAAATTCCATCTTGCTGGCTTCAGACTACTGTTCTCACCTGTCAGGATAATTTTGGTTGCTGACTTTGTCATCTAATATTTTCCCCAACTTATTTTAGGCTTACATTATCTTAACATCTGATAAGAATGTTGTCTTCATTCATTCATTCATTCATTCAGTTACACAGTATTCTAAGTTCTCTGACTACAAAACAAAATAGCTGCACTCCTAGAGCAGGGAAGATAGACACAATACAAAGATGCATATGCTATTTTTTTTTTAAAGATTTTATTTATTTATGAGAAAGATAGGAAGAGAGAGAAAGAACCAGACATCCCTCTGGCACATGTGCTGCCAGGGACCAAACTCAGGACCTCACGCTTGAGAGTCCAAAGCTTTACCACTGCGCCACCTCCCGGACCACCGTACACTATCTGTATGGTAGGGTAATGAGCGATGGCAAGAAGAATGAGGCAGGGAGAGAGAGGAATGGAGGAGGAAGCCGTTTTTGCAGTTATAGGTAGGCTGACCAGAGAAAAGTCACAGATGTTCGAGTAGAGACTTAAAGGTGTTTCTATCCAAATCATTAGAGGTAAAAACAGAATATTCTGTCACTACAGATCTCTCTTTAAATCTAGGACCATCCATTAACTGTCATCTTTGGGGCACAGTTTCATTGAAATACTTAAGTTTCTATCTTGCATGTCCCTCTCTCTCTCTTTCTCTCTCAGAGGTATTTTAAGACATACTGTGATCCAAATATTCACCACTGTTAGAATTTCTCTGGACTAGGGGAGCCGGGCACACGTGGTACAAAGCACAAGGACCGGCGTAAGAATCTCAGTTCAAGCCTCCAGCTCCCCACTTGCAGGGGGCTCGCTTCACAGGCGGTGAAGCAGGTCTGCAGGTGTCTATTTTTCTCTCCTCTTTCCTCCTCTCTTGATTTCTCTCTGTTCTACCCAACAACAAAGACAGCAATAGCAACAATAATGACAATGATAAACAACAAGGGAAACAAAAGTGGGAAAATTAAAAAATAAATAAGTAAATAATAAAAAATAATAATAAAAAGAATTTCTCTGGACTAGTCAAACTCTTATATAAGGGAAAAGAGTCTATGTTACAAAGTGTTTTTCCAGGGGCCAGATTGTGGTGCACCTGGTTAAGTGCTCACATTGCAGTGTGCAAGGACCCAGGTTCAAGCCCCTGGTTTCTACTTGCAGGGGAAAGCTTCATGCATGGTGAAGCAGGGCTGCAGATGCCTCTATCTCTTTCCCTCCTTATCTTCTCCTCCTCTCTCAATTTCTCTCTGATTCTATCTAATAATAACTAAGATAAAAATAAAATAAAAATATTAAAAAAATTAAAATGTGAGGGAGTCGGGCGGTAGCACAGCGGGTTAAGCACACATGGTGCAAAGCCCAAGGACTGGCGTAAGGATCCCAGTTCAAGCCCCTGGCTCCCTACCTGCAAGGAAGTCACTTCACAAGTGATGAAGCAGGTCTGCAGGTGTCTTTCTCTCCCTCTCTCTGACTCCCCCTTCTCTCTCCATTTCTCTCTGTCCTATCTAAAGAAAAAAAAAAGAAAAAAGTGTTTTTCCTTTGTCAGTTTGGAGTAGTTTTAAGTGATTATCATCAAGCATGGTGCATTGGCATATTAAATTTTGAATAATACTGCTCTCCTTCTGAGCATTCATTTCAGTTCAAACTTAAGGTGTGTCTTTTTAGTGCTATCTCTCCTCCTTCTTCTCCAGTCCCCGCAGGGCCTATGGACACATTTCTTCTTGTAGAGGTGGAGGCTATGAGAATAAGTCTGTTGGGTAGCTCTCTGCAGGTGTACTGCTGTTATCTTCAAACTTACCTGCAGGCTGCAGTGTTGCCATGAGTATCTCCTACCCCTTACATATAGCTGAGTTTATCAAGTGCATAAACAGGTTGGGTGGAGTTTTCAGGTAGAGACTAAAGTCACAGAACAGGTAAGAATGTGTGTGTGTGTGTGTGTGTGTGTGTGTGTGTGTGTGTGTGACATTAGCTATGTACTCTCAGAATAAAAGTCAAGGCAACTGCCTTCATCTGGATTCTTAAAATGTTTGTGAGAAAACTCACCTCTTGGTTTCTCTGGCCTCCGTTTCTTCATCTGTAAAATCACTATAATAGAGGATTTTCTCAGTCACTTTCTACCCCTGTAATTTTAGGAGCTATGTATAGGGGACCTATGTATATATTGAGTTGTCAGAAAAGTCATAACACATTTTTTTGCACAGGAAAACATAGAAAAATATGTCATGAATTTTCCAACAATCTAAATCTTTTAAAAAATATTTATTTATTCATTTTCCCTTTGTTTTTGCCCTTGTTGTTTTATTGTTGTAGTTATTATTGTTGTTATTGATGTCTTCATTGTTGGATAGGAGGAGGGAGAGACAGAAGAAAGACACCTGCAGACCTGCTTCACCACTTGTGAAGCAACTCCCCTGCAGGTGGGGAGTCGGGGGCTTGAACCGGGATCCTCTCTCTGGTCCTTGTGCTTTGGTGCCACCTGTGCTTAACCCACTGCGCTACCGCCTGACTCCCAACAATCCAAATCTTATTAGGAGTAACCAGCCTAGCAGTATTCTAGAACCTTGGTTTTCCAAATATTTAGTTTGATGGACAATACAATGGGTGGCAAACTAGGGCCATGATTTTGTTACAGGGAATAGACTGAGATGCCAGGACTAGAATCTTAGAAGCCCAATAAGGTGGAACAGAAGGCGCACTCCCCTTTGCTAAGCCAAGACTGAACTTTTAGTGTAATGTCTTTATTTGGTGGGAGATAAAATAAGGCAGCAGTATGAATAAGCATAACAACAGCAACAGACACCCCCTACCACACAATCACCCTCCACTTGTGTGGAGTCTGTGTTGGCCCAATTCTCTTCTCTCTACACCCCAGCTTTCCTTCCTCTCCCTATTTACACTCTTTCAAGGGAGAAAGATCTCTCCTGAAAGCCAGTAATTCCAATATTAACATGCCACCATGGTCAGAATGGTTCTTTGTTCTGCTTTTTCATGACTAATTATTATGCTATGAAAAGGTTTATGCAGTATGGGCAGAGCTGAGCCCTCATGCCTGAGCTGCTGGAAGTATGTAATCTTCAGAAAGCTCTGACTGCAGCCTAGGGTTGCGCAAGAAATAATTATCGAATCCAGCTGAGGCTTGCTTCTTATTACAGACTCCAGTTTTTTTTTTCCCCCAGTCCCTTCATATGCTTGTTAATATTTAAACTGTTGGGTAGTAGAATATTCAGTCGTGTTTGCAGAGTTCAATGTGAGGATAGGAATGGGGTGTGAGGATGAAGGTCCTGTTTTTCCCTCCTTCCCCCACCATTTCTCTCTTTACACACACACACACACACACACACACACACCACACCACACCACACCACACCACACCACACCACACCACACCACACCACACCACACCACACCACACCACACCACACCACACCACACCACACCACACACAGAAACCACAGCACAGAAGCTTCCTTCAGTGCAATAGGAGCTGAGCTTGAACCTGGGTTGCATTCATACCAAAGCAGCACACTGTCCAAATGAGATATTTCACTAGCCCCCAATTACTTTCCCTGGAGACTCTTATCTTGCCAATGCCACCTTGTAGGACTGAACTTATCTCCTTCTTTATAGAAAATGTGTCCTGGAACCCCATCTCTCTAGAGCCCTTCCCCACTAGGGAAAGATAGAAACAGGCTGGGGGTATGGTTTGACCTGCCAGCACCCATGTCCAGCAGAGAAGTAGTTATAGAAGCCAGACCTCCCACCTTCTGCACCCCATAATGACCCTTGGTCCATTCTCCCAGAGGGTTAAAGAACAGGAAAGCTTCCAATGGAGGAAATAGGATGTGGAACTCTGGTAGTGGGAATTGTGTGGAATTGTACCCCTCTTATCCTATGGTCTTGTTGATCATTATTAAATTGAAAAATAAAATCAAATGGGAGTGAAACTGAATAAGGAGATGAAACAAGAGTAAGATTATCTTTCAGGCCCTGTAACATGATGGCAGAGGACCTAGTGGGCACTGTATTGTTATGTGGAAAACTGGGAAATGTTATGCATGTACAAATTATTGTACTTACTGTTGACTGTAAAACATTAGTCCCCGAATAAATAAATAATAATTAAAACAGATGAAGATAGCCTTATTTAAGTGCTTGGTTCCAAATTTGTCTAAAGACAATTTCTCAATATCCAGATTAAAATTTTCAATAGGTCATACTTCAAAAAATTTTTTATTTCAAAAGGCCTCTCTCAAGTTGTCTCTCAAAATTAAAAAAATCAATCTTTAAAAAAAAAAAAAAAGTAAATCGTGTGGTCTGGGAGGTGGCACAGTGGTTAAAGCATTAGACTCCCAAGCATGAGGTCCTGAGTTCAGTCCCCGGCAGCAA